>NW_010247096.1:3983-21213 GCF_000690775.1 Eurypyga helias | reverse complement strand
TCTATGATTCCATGATTCTATAATGGGCACTTTTTGCAGCAAAATGGGAGTGGGGCAGGGATAGGCTGGGGTAGTGAGGAGGGAAGCAGAAGTATCCCTTCCACAGGCTGTCTCAGGCATCTCACATGGCCATACCCTGAACGCATTCCTTCCCTGAGACCAGCGCTTGAATCTAAGCTTACAAAAAATCTTTTTTCCCCGTGATATTATCTTTCACAGAGTTATGAACTTCTTAGTGGAACAGTATTCCACAAGTAAACTCCCTCAGCATGATTTTTGTCCGACTAATGGATGAGAGAAATATCTAGTTCTGTTGTGAGGCAATTGGACTTAATTATGGAGTAATTTATGTTTAACAATTGACTGTATTTTTCACTGTTGCTTTTTCAGGTCAGCTGCTCTTGGCTCTTAATTACACTAGCCGAGGCTTTGCAAATCACTCCCTTTCCATGTGTTTCAGGGAAAGATTATTTTCTAAAAACAGGCGTTCGAAGAAAACAGGGAACAGAGGCTGAGGACATTCAAGTCCAAACACAATTAAGTACTGTCTAATAAAAAGCTCATTTGGGCATGACATAAACTATAAAGCAATAAAATGAGCAGTGGACAGGATGAACATCTGTTCTATGTTTTGATTATCTTAGGTGTACAATGCAATACTTTTAATAGTGGGGTTTTGCTAAACGGACCGGCCCCTGAAATGGCTGCTGCCCAGTGACTGGAAGATCCCTTCCCATGAAGGGTGCCTCCCTGCAGCTCTGCAATGCCAAATCCATGGTGCCCCAGGTCCTCACCCTTTCAAGCCAGTTTCTGAATTTATCTGTGAGAATACGTAGGCTGAAATAAGCCTGAATCTCTGGCTAGAAACTCAGTTCTTGTACTCGGGGAGAAAATAGTTTGTGATCTGAAAATTTCCACCAACATTTTTCCTTATCCCTCCCTTCTGCTGCCTCAGCTGAAGTGGTAACAGGGCCAGAGAGCTCTGGAAGCCAAGCAGGGAGGTTTCTAATAAAAAAAACCCCAACAAACAAGGATGAGGTTCCTTCATCTTTTTCCCAGTTGCTGTGGGTAGTCAGAAACATAAACCCTCTCAACATAGTTTAATTTTCCCTTAAGTTCTACGGGACTCTCTGGATGCCTAGGACTAATTTGCCTCTAATCAATTCATAGTGTTTTTTAGGGTCTAGGCCAAAAAAAACTATCACACAACGGGAATGCTTTCTGAGTAAATGGTGAAATGAGCTTTGAATAACACCTAGAAACATCTTTTTGGAAGCTGTCCTAGTTTTCTTTGAACACCTTTGTATTTTGATGCTGTTGTTACAGAATAAGACAACTACAGACCCAACAACTTTTCAAAATGTACAGAAAATCTACCTTTTCCTTATGGTTCAAGCAGAAGCTGAAATCAATGCTTAATATCAAGGAGAGGACCTGCAGGATTACTGCAAGTTGTATTTAGGGACAAAACAAACAAACACTAATTGTAAAGAGGAGGTTGCAAATACAGTTATTTTCAACTAAACAACTTGGTCAGACATATTTGCTGTCTCCCGTATATATCTATTTATTCTTTATATCCTGAAAATGTGTCCATATCACAGTCAAAAAATTTAAAATAAGTATGTGTCTGAAACAGCTCAAATTGTAACTCAACCCTTCTCTTGCAGAATTACAATAGATGACTATTCTGAGATTTGTCTATTTACATAATGGAAAATGAACATTATCGCATCTATAACTTACTGGGTTTTAAGGGAAGATTCATTTCTCAGGCCACTTAGAGTCTGAGAGATGCAGTGAATTCTTAGCAGAACAGACTGAAAAATTAATGTGGTATTTTTCATTAGATTCTTATATCTTACTGGGTATATACAGCCTGGAGGAAGAGAGATTCAAAGCAAAATTTAGTTTTCTGGTATCCAATTCTTCTCTGAAAAGCAAATGTTTCTATTCAAAGAATGAGAAGAGCATTTTTAGGGGATTTTTGTATTTTTCATCAACAATTTTGACCACTTTCTGACATGCTCTCTCTGTCATCTTTTATAGTTGCAAAGGGTTGGTGTTTTACTAGACCAGACACATTAAGAAGACAAAGGCATAGAAAACAGCGATGTGCAGTAAGCTCCGAAACCACACAAAATTATGGCAACTCCTGTTATGGGAAGACAGATGTTGGGGCAGATGTGGGGTGGCTGCTGTTCAGAGCTGACCCAGGCTAAGAAAAAGCAGCAGACCACTCGGAGGAGTGATGAACCTGACTAGTTTTCTCAGTAGCCATTTGTTTTACACCTGCAAAGTCTTTAAACTTGATTGCAATTGCACAGCCGTTTCCCAAAGTAATGTGGGAAGTCATGTTTCCTTCTCTTTTTATCCAGAGCTATTGCATAGTGGACACATCCTTACTATACCTTAATCTGGCTAAGAGATTCAGGTATCAGCTCTGCCTCAGCAAGTTGGAAAAGCACATGCTCTTTGCAATCAGCTAGGCCACTTTTGCACTCCTCCTCGTTCTCCTCTTCTCCTCCAGCAATGCCAGTATCCAACAAAAACCCAACCTGAAACCCTTGGCAGAACAGTCATCCACTGTTGGATGACTTTACCACCTCCCTTGGGGCTCAGGCCTTTCAACTTTCACATTTTAGTGAAACCCAGACATCCAATGTGTAAATTTAAGTAAACTCTTACTTCCCTGTCCCTTGCATCATTGCCAGTTGGGCCTGGTCTCTCCTCAAGGGCTGCTGCCACCCCCCAGCCCTACGTAGTTACAATAATACCATGCTGAAGTCACTGATTTTAAATTTCTGTAGCAATATCCTGCCTTATCAAGACACGTAATGACATTAATAATATTTCTTCAGCACTCTATTTCTGCTGTCTGAGCCCCCACACCTGTGCTGGCGGCTGTAGCATGGGAAGCTTGTTTGGACAAGACAGCTTCTCAGCTGATAGACACCCACCTTTGGCCAGCCCTGATTTGCACAGGTTACCAGTGCGTGGCAAGAAGCAGGTCTCATTCATGATTGAAAAAGGAGGACAGGTTGCATCTATACGGTATTATAAGAAGCAAGACCCAGTGCCCACCCTGGCTCCCTTCTGTACACTCCTATCTCTGGCGAAGATGCTCCTGACCAAGCTGTTGAGCCCACACGAGGAAGCCCAGGCTGTGGTTGCTCACAACATCATGTTACTTTTGCATTGGGTGTTTACAATTTAGGGTGGATCCTGTGGCCAGCTTGTCTGACACTGGCTATGCAATGTCACTGGATGGGCCACGTAGCAGTGGTTGGGTCCAGCATGGTGTGCTCAGCATATCCTTGTTGCAGAGGGATGTGTGGTGAAGGACCACACATCGTGTTTCCTCAAGCACAGGCTTGGGGATGAACTGCGTGTGCAGTACAGACCTAACCGGTGGCCCAGGATCTTGTAGGGTCCAACAGTCACAGAAGCTGGGATAGGAAACCCCTGCCATGTGAATGGATGCATTAGCATGAGAAAAAGCACTAAAGAAGAGGGGAAAGAAAACAGTGCTTAGCAATGATGACACACACCCAAATACCATGTGTCACAGGCCGGGCTAGATGTGACTGGAACGAGGCATGCCTGGTCAGGATGGGTTAAACCTCACCACCCAAAAAACCCAGGTGCCGGGTATTAGTAACTGAGTGCTCCCAGGATGAGTGCAAATGGAAACCCTTGGGAAACCCTTCCATCAATTCGAGGAAATGCTTCCAATTCCACAAAAAAAAAGTTGGATGGCTTTGCCTCGCATTGCCAAGGAGCTGAGTCCACAGAAAGGACACTTTTATTAATTGCTCAGTATAGCATCAAGCTCCACTCCTCCACTGCTCCAGATAACTGCAGACCAAGACAACGCTTTAACAAACGGCTACAATCTCTCTCCACAACCAAAGTGATAATTTGCAGGCTTTCCATGACTTCATATGAAGCTGAGTTGGCTAATGTGCATTAGGCTGGCTCTGGGGAATTGAGAAGCACGGTTGACACAGTTATAACTCAGCCTGCCAAAGAGAACGAAGAATAACAAAGATTTAAAACTTTAATTAAAAAGCTTGAAGCGAGTGAAATGCTGGAGAGAGTGGTAACTCCTTTGCAGGGTTGTCAGTTTGGGATTTCTTTTGGTGGGGAATCAGTGGAGCTGCAAGGAGGAAGGAGGGTGGAGATATGTTCAGATTTATCTGCAAATGCATACCATATATTTTAAAGATATTAAGGAACTTTTTTTTCATTAAATGCTCTCATGAAGGGTAAGATAGTGAAGGAATCTGAAGGCACTACCATTACGCAACTGTCTGATATACGATGTTGATTCTGTTGCACAACCCTGTATAAAACTGAAATAAACACAACCCACTTGAAATGCAAAAGTCTTCTGGTTGTTTTCTGATATAAATTACTTTAGCCTGGGCAAAAGACAAGAACAAAGAGAAAACTGGTCTTCTTCTCAGATGAACGTGCTTGCATGTCATCTATCCCACTGAAATGGTACTAATTTATGGTGACATGAATATTTTAGGAAGTATCAACAAAAAAGTATTCCTGGAAGAGCCAAAGGGACAGCCTGAATGTCCATTTTCAGGAGCATAGTATTGCAAAATAAAGCTGCCTCATGTGTTCACTATGCCTTTAGAAACAGAACCCATATAGCTCTCTGAAGCACGCAGCAATATTACCAGGGCCTCCTCCCTCCCCTCTTACAAAAGATGAAGCATTCGTGGTTAGATGCCAACAACAAGGAAGGTGTCAGTAGTTTAGATATGTATGTTGAGTTGATCTGAAGGCCGCTGTTTTATTTTGCTGGACTGAGTAGTTAATTTTGATCCCTGGTACTGCATTTGTGTTGGGGCAGGCTGTTGCTGCAGCTGCAGAACAGGCCGCGATAGTTAAGTCAACAAAGATGAATGGGGTTTTAAAAGCGACGCTTAGCTTTTGAAGGTTCACAGAGGGAGTGAAGAGCAACCTTTTGCATCAGCCCTTGGCTAGTGCTAATGCTGGTGTGGGCAGTAAGTGCAGAGTGGCATCTTCAAAGGAGCGCTCGTCTGCAAGGTCGCAGCCAACAGCGCTGCCGAGCACACCAAGGACCAGGCTCAGCTAGAGGCTGTTTGCTTTCCTTATCTCAGCAGGGCATCACACGCACTGTTATTGTTCATAACCTGGAATTAACCTACTTAAACGTTCTTCTGGATCTTCTTTCTTCTCTCCCCCTCATAATTTTCCTAACCAAGAGCCTTTTGCAAGTAATAATGAACAAAAGAAACCCTTCAAGTGTTGGCTTAATCTGGAAGTCTAGTGCCACTACTATGGCAAACAAAGGAGTTTTGTCCTCCAAAATTACACTTTTTGGTTGAGATAATGTTTTTCATATTTCTTGGAAGCGCTTCACATGTTCAACATCTACGTATTAACTTCTGCTTGCATTTGCCTGGGGGTTCCTCAAGTACGTAGCATTCCCTTACAGATGAAGTCACCGAGTTTCAGAGAGATGGAGACCCCAATTCTCAAAAGCACAACAAGCATTTGTGCGTTTTGTTCTTCCACTGCCTGCCTAAAGCAAAGCACATACACCGGGCTCCACACGCTGAATCTGCATTAGCTGCAAACATCAGGTGCTGTTGGAAGTCAGCTCCCAGCAGCAAATAAACATGTAATAGAAAAATCAATCCATTGGAACTGCGTTTTCAAGGGAAAATGTCTTCCTGAAAGTGTGTGCCCAGCCAATGTTTGAGCATGGCAAAGGCAAAAGGAAAGTTATCCTAGCACATTTTAGGTTTTGAGTCATGTTCCAGACCACTCCAGCCTTATTCCTAATTAATGACCTAACTAGAACGACCGGTCATTACAGCCCTGCTCTCATCTTTCCCATTACTCTGTCAGATGATAAAATAGCACAAGGAGTTCTTTGTTTACAAAACACTCCTGATGAGGCAATTACATGTGAAATAAGTGTCCCAGCATTGCAGCTGTACACATTTCCTGTAGTTTTAGAGCAGATATTCCTGAAAACATCTTCTGTCCTTCCACATAGTGAATAAATACCGCCCTGAAGCCTTCCTTCATGCTACAAGTCCCTGCATGCGTTTGTAAAAGGTGTGATTCTATGACCAATCAGCCAGGCTCCTTGGTATTGGCCTAATCGGGAATATTTTGCATAATAGACGCAACGATGGCCAAGCAGTTCCCCTGTCCTGGCCTTTCCAACCGTGTGCTCTCTCATCCTGGCGAGAGAAGCTGCATGTGCAGCTTGACTCCCTTGATAAACTCGCAACATCAAGAGACATCAAAGATTATCAGCCCCGTTCATCAGCAAGTCTTAATTGGTATCTTGAGCAAGGCCAGCAGACCGCTAAGGTAAATCTATACAGTGACTTCTGCATCAGCTGCACTCAAGAACTTCCATGTATTTTACAGGAGGAATTTGTTTAAGGTATGCTCTAATCTAAAAGAATTCATAAAGCCTTAAGAGATGACATATATATTTTTAAAAGCTCCCTGATTTTATATGAACCATTGAGATACAGTAATCTGCGAATTTATTCAGATTTGTAGTTCAGCATAAAGCTGTCTGGTTTTTGGACAGACCTTTTGATTTACTATCCTGTGGTGAAATCACTGCAGGGATCTGGAGAAGGTCCAATTCTATTTGTTTAAAGTCCCGATCATGTGGCTTTGGCATTCCTAACATATCCAGCAATCATTTGCTTTTAATTACCATTCACTTCAACCACATAAGTAATGAATGTGGCTACCACATTCAACTTGCAGGCTGTGTAAACTCTTGAGCTGGGTGGAACGTTCTTCTATATAGAGGCTTAACTATAAATTTAACTCAAAATGTGAATCCTCTTAACTTATTTTAGGCAGGCCTTTATAAGTTTAAAATAAAAATAAATAAAAAGGAAATGAAAAAAGCCTTAAATGAAAGATTCCACACAATACACCTGATTCACTTCAGAAGCAATTTCCTGGCCTCCCCAACCTCTTGGTATGACTGTAGAAACCTTAAAAAAACAAGTTGATTTAATGTTTCTATTTATTCATGGTGTCCAGTTTCCAGAGGAATCTGTGACTTGTAGTTTTAAACTCAATTTAGCATTTAAACTCATTTTCAGCTGGGTCCCAGTGGAGCAACAATTAGAAAAGGAAAAGACTTCAAAGAAGAAGGGTTATAACCTTTCAATGGTATGTTTGCCTGGACTTAAAAAAAAGGCATCTCTCTTACTATTCTTCCTACGTTTGGGAAACACTAGGTCAGATGGACGGGTTGCAAACCTGTTGGTATAAAGAACTTTGTGGTTAGGTACAAACCAACACTCAAAAGTCTTCGATGGGGTCTGAGGCAAAGGTTCATTTTACAGGAGTACTGTTATTTGTATCACGCTGAAAGCCTAGGCCCAACTTCTCTTGAGAAACAAAGAAATCTCACATCAAATCTGAGCAAGAGGAACCTACCAGAAACCACAAAGAGAATCTGCACTGTTGCACACTTTAAACTTGCGTTACACCTACGCATCTCTTGCTGTTGAAGGCTCCAGCTGAGACTGGTGTCCCAGCAATCCCCATGCTGTACGGAATATATACGTATTTTGGTGTACTTAGAGTTGACCTGAGCTTTCTATAGGAACAGCACTCTCTGTGGCCAAGACTACTCATATTAGTTGTCTTCCACTGCCATATATTCAGCCTCAAGATTCAAACTCTGGCAAGACCTGGCTACCAAAAATCTTACTTGGAAGCACTGTACTTCAGGAATACCAGTGGATAACTAGTTGGCTTGTTTGCTTTTCCCCTCCCCCAGTTCTTGTAAATATATGATATGGAAGCCTCCCTTGGGAGCCATACTGCAGGCTCTCCCCGACCGGAGCACACAGGTACCCCCGGGCAAGACCTGCCTATCCAGACACATGGGACTGCGGGATAGCAGCAGGCAGGGTGGCCCAGGCAGGCAGGCTGAGGCTGCACTGACCTTACACATTGAGATGTCACCCACTCAGGTCAGAATGAATTGGATCATGCCTGAAATAACGGACTTTGTTAATATAAATGAGAGTTTTTAGTGTGCTCTCAGTTTATTTAGCTAACCTGTCTCAAGAAACAGACCTCTTCTGCAAGATTTGATCCCTTAAATTCGAGCATTACATTTTAGAGGCATTATATTTTAGAGGGGAAAAAATGATGCTACAGTAGCAGAAGAGACAGGCAGAAAAGTCATTACCAATGTGTTCTAAAACTACAGCAGACCTGGACACAAATCTTATTTTTATAAAGCTGGTTGATAGTACACCTGATCATTGTGACAGTAATGAAATTACTACAAGGTGGAAGTGTAAGCATTTACTATGTTATCTATCAGCCCATAATAAGACAACCAGATTTGGCCAGAAAAAATAATCAGAAAAAATAATTAAATGAAGATTTTGTCTCTGTTTCATGTGGTCGGAAAAAGATCTACCACATCTTCTAGAACAGATACAAGAGATAGCTGGTGTCAGATAATTTGTATCTACAGATACCTGCAAGGGAGAGATTTAGCACAGAATCCTCACTCCCAAATCAGGAAAGAGAAAGCTGATGTGCTTGTTTGGATTAATTAAAAAACCATAAAATTTTGATGAGGAACGTGCTGTGATTTGTCTGCTGCTGCTGAAACTCTCCATTTTGTGAAGACATTTAAAAAGACAAAAGCAGGTTTGTCCCCTGTCACCTGAAGTGAGCATAATAATGACAGCAGCTGTCATACAGAGACACAGCTGCCTGTGGTTTAAAATTATCCCAAGGCCAGGCTATTAAAACGATTAGAGGCAGATCATGTAAGGTCCTGAACTACTGAAATCTGATGTTCACAGGAGGCAGATGCAACCTGGGGCGGATGATTTTCAATGGAAGGGAAAGCCAAGGCTTTCTTATCAAAACTCTCCCTGCCCCTGTTGTGTTTCCTGCTATTGCTGATAAGCAGTAGCTGATTTTTGAATCGGTTTGCGATGGGATGATTAATAATGGTGATAACCCATTAGCTGGAGGTGATGCTGCAGCAGCGCCCAGCTGGAGCACTCCGACGGCGGCAGCAGCAGCTGGCAACGTGGTTCCCATTGCCACCTGCCTGTGAAATGTCACCAGGGGAGATCTATAGAAAACTCTCCTGCTACAGGCCATCAGTGTCTTCCTGTTTGCTTTGTATCTAACTTACTATGGGTTGATCAGTTCCCAATGAAGCTGAAGGCACTTTGAGGCCCCTTTGGAAACTGAATTATCAAATGGAATTAGATCCTCATTCGAAATGCACCTGTTTTTCGTTTCATTAATATGTGTGCCTGCATCTGGGTCCATGACTTGCACAGCCCATCAGATTTTTTCCCCTTTGTGCTGCCCCTTTCACATGTCTACCTTCCAATTTCCTCTTTTCTCTTCAGGTTGTGGATCACCCAACTTCCATAAGCTGATACAATTTGATTTCTTCTCTCCCTGACACTCCTGCAGCTATGCAAGCATGCACTGATGCCTATTTCTCTTGTCCTTTCTCAGTCCTGTATCAAACTTTCTCTCTTCTCAACTTCTAGCTCACAACCGTGGGGCCAGCCAACAACTCCCACCTCTGCATACAAGTCTTTGATTCCATCTTCAGAGTGGCCTTTATTGACCTTAGCTCACCTGACTACTTTTTGCACATTTGATGCAGCCTTATAAACCACAGAAGAGTTACTATTCTCATGAAAGATGCTCTGTGATCTTTTTTTTTTTAATTGGCTGCATCACCTGTAAGGCTGCAATCCACCTCTTATTTTAGAAGCACATCTACATTTTAGGTCACACTAGCGCACTGACTCAGGAGAGCTAAATAACATGGGTTTTCTCACTAGTATCTTAAAAAGAGGGCATATATACAGACACATACCTTGGCATTTTGAAGAGGAGGTTGGTAACTAGAGGGCCGATAGTACCTCCTCTGAGTAGCATCAGTATGAATGTCTCCGAGAAACAGCTCCTCCACGAGGTGGTCCAAATTATGGTGCAGGTACTGCTTCTCCACACGGATCAGCTGGAGTTCGTGCATGGCAAAATTCAGAGCTTTGGTGCATTCACAGCCATTCTCTTCTCTCAGCAAATCATAGCTCACATCCTGCTCCCAGGGACTATCTTCTGGTATAAATCCAGGACACGTATTGTTCACCAACTCACTTAGCTTTTTGGCCACTGCTTCGTTGTGGCATATGATCTGTATGTTGTGTAGCTGGTAATCAGCTTCAGTACCCCCTCGGATGATCCAGGACGCTTGGCGGAGACGTATTTTGCCACGTATAACTAACGTGTAGATAGGGTTTGTGCAGCGATTGCCACCGTAATAAAACTGATAGGCCTTAAACGTATTATTGTGGTAGAACCTGTAAGATCTTGTGACGAACTCTGGGCCTGCTCTAACTTCGCAGCTGTGGGAAGACAGAAAGTGACGGAAGCAAAATTTTAGCAAGGTGGCACATCATGTACACTACAGGCAACAAGACTGAGTAAACCCGCATGGGACCACGGAGACACTTGGGTGCTAACGTCCCTCTAGCACAAATGGGAGTAAATAGGAACTAGGCATCTGTGGCCTGCCAATTAACCAGCAATTTCTTCTGCTGTTACTAACATATCGCTTCACGGTGATCATACCTAACTAAGGGCTTTATCTTTGTAGGTTCAAACAGTTTGAGTCATGTTTTTCTTTTCCTTCTTGTCTAGGGACCACCATGTGACTCGATTCTTCTCTGAAAAAAGTAGCGGCTTATTAAACATCTATTTTTCTCTTTTGCATGGTAGATTTAGCAAAAGGACTGTTAACGTCAGAAACTGAAATGCCAAACGTCCATAGAACCATAAAAAGAACTGGCTTCTAGGCTGCTGTAGAAGCTTTTCAGCAGAGCTCCACCAGCTCTGGTCTGCAGAGGATGTGCAGGATCACATCCTCAGCTTTTCCACTCAAACTTTCAACACGGGTGGCAGTTAATGCAAACTTCTGACTGGTAATGCAAATCTTCTATTTGGCTTAAATTTAGACCATGCAATATTCAGATTTTTCTTTGGGTTTGTTTGTTTGGTGGTGGTGGTGGGGGGTGGTGTTTCTTTTTTTTTTTTCCTTTTTTTTTCCCCTCAAGGTATAAATGGCAGTTAAATTCCACTTCCTGGAATAAGTCCTTTTGTGCCTTCTAGCTTGTCCCCCTTGTCACATCCGCACTACTGAACATAAATATACTGCTTTCTATTAAAATACCCTACTCTTTCCTACTACAAGTCACTTCAAATAGGCATGTGAATATTGCCTGCTGAGACACAGAAAGCAAAATAGCTCCCTGAATTACAAGTCATCCTGTATAGAGAGTAATAGAACTGGTGAAATACAACTTCTTAATTTCTTTTGCCAATAAAACCTGTGCTAGACACATGCTCTGAAAACAAGGATGCATTCAATAGATCTAATGCATGTAGTCAAAGATAGTACAATTTTATGTTTGAATGAGCAACTATTTTGGCAACTTGGGCTCCCTTCCTATTCAAAGAGAGATTTAAAGATATTTCACAGCATGCTGTTTAAAATCCAGACTATAAATTGCATCATCAAGACAGCTTTATAGCATGCTATTCTACTGTACATAACGCCGCTCCTTCTCCTTTTATGCATAAACATACAGAAAGCATCACCATATTATAGAAAATATTTCCCCTGCTGCTTAAAGTGGGGGTATTCACCCTTCCCCCTCAGCTTCCCCCTTCTTTTCCACACGTATCACTCAAGCATCTTGGTTTAGCTTCCCTTACCCAGTAGAGACCCAGTGTCCCTCAATATTGGGAGGCATCTGCACGGTGATCCGGGCTCCATTGTGAAGGTGTTTCAGCATATGATGACACTGTGACTCCTTGAAGGCTCTCCATGCACTCTTCTCCAAGGACCGGGGGTGGGACCTGCTGTCTGGGGGAAGAAGAGCGGAACCTTCTCCCAGCCCTGTGACAGAAAAATGTAAGTTCCCATAAGACCCTGCTGAGAAGGGCTTCAAATGATAAAGGAGGCTGTGAACATCTTGTGTTGAATTACACTTGTTCGCAATGTTATGTGTCAAGGAAAGTACCGTTTACATTTCTTTCCTTATCTGAAAAAAAAAGCAAATATGGGAAGCTCTTCCTCTCTGTCAGCCCACTAATAAACCACTAAATAAAATTGATTTATGAAATATACTGGGGAGAAGAGCTTGAACCCAAGTGTTGCATTTCCACACCCAAGACACGCGGCTTTGAACCTGGAATTTATAGACACCTCTGTAATCTCTGGTTAGGACAATCAAAAACCTGGACCATGGAACTTTTAGAAAGTTGCATCCACATCCACACATAAACTCTGCGGTTTCAGCCCACCTCTAATTTGAATGCTTCTATAATAAACTTGCAAATAAAGACTACTCTTTAAAGCCAAGGGAAAATAGATATTAAAAGCAAAGCCTCTGCATACAGGAAGCCTGTGATGACTGAGGTGGTCAATTAAAGGCAGATTCTGCTATTTTTATTTTACAGGGGAAAAGGAATTTCAAAAGATAATTTTATCTCCAGCACACAGTAATTTTGGTTTCTAGTAATGTATACATACAAAACCCACCAGCGCACTCTCTGCACAATATTAATTGAACAAAATGAATACGTAGCTTCAGAAGGAATGTGTCTTTACTCTTTTAGGCACAGCCTTCTCTTAGATATGTTGGAAAACATGGATCAAAAGAAAAACACACATCTAGAGGTTAAGAGGTGACAAACATGAACCTTACACAATGGGTTGGAAACCGTATTACTTTGCCAGAAGGAATTTAAGACCAGGGGGCTAGAAAACTAATAGGGGGTGGGGTGGAGGAGCTGTTTGCGTGCCCACAGGAAGTTCGGGAGGCAGTCTCGGGAGTGGGATGTCTCGTTAACACATTCTTCCAGGGGCTGGGTCTAGGATTCAACCCCTCTTTTTTGATGGCCTCTTGGCTAACCCAACTCAGGAACTGGGCTGTTTGGGACCCTCAGCGCGTGGTGCAACCCTACACTGTGCTGAGCCGCCTAACGCAGGTTCCTGTGCTTTGCTCCACAGGCCCCATCGAATGCTCAGGCACGTGCTTGGGCAGCACGCATCTGCTCTACAGGAATTACAGGAATTACAGGAAAATCAGTATTATTTGTTTTTAGGTAGACATTGTTTCAAATCTTTGCCATTTCCTATTGCAAAAAAGAAAACAGTGTCAGTGATTCATTAGGTTGGCTAGGTCTTAGATCTTCCGGAAGAAACTTGGGTAACACCTGGGAGAATGGCATTGCTAAAAATACAAATACATGTCAACAATTTAAAACCAGCAATTCCTAAGCTAAACAATGGCAAGGACTTATCCAGTAGGCAGGGTAAACAACGATCAGAAAGAATACAATAAATACTAGAATGTAAACAGTGCTCATTGATGAATGATCTCAAGATCTAATGATATTAATGAATAGTTTAAAAAAGTCTACTGGAAAACCTGGTGGCTTTGTTGCAGGTGACAAATAATTCTTCCACCTAAATGAGAATTTATGGCCTTGCTTTCTAAAGGATAATAAATACTAGGGATGCTTTGATATTTGAGCATGGCACCTGAGATGCCCTTAAAAGAGCGTGATTTTCAGAAGGCAAATACTTCTTTTTTAAGAGGAGACTAAAAAGTCAAGGCTTCTTAGGTATTTCTACATGCAGAGTCACTCATGTCAGCGCCAAACAACTCCCGTTCTGCAGCCAGAAACAGTACGTCCGTGGCAGGGTGGGTCTCTGCTTGAGCTGACTACATCTTCGGAGAGGCAGGATTTACTAGATAGGGTCAGTGCTTCACGTACGCAGCGGTACAGCCTCCTGGGCCGAAGCCAGCGTCTCTGCACGTGCTGTGCCGTGTCTGCAGCCCACCCACCTGGAGCAGACTTGACACTCTCAAAAACTTGGGCTTATTTGGTTTATCTGAAACCTTGTGGGTATGTGGCAGATATCAGAGACCTTCACACTACCAGAACAAGTTCAGCCAGGTACAGGTAAACTTCCCAGTATATTTATTTTGTCATTATGCATCAAAGCTAGTGACAGAGAGCTTGCCTCCTAACACCCATCTCCATCTCCACACGCTTAAAAAGCCCACATTACTTCAGCACCACACTCTGAAATGGTGTGAGCGCCCCTGTCTATGGCCGCAGAGCATCTTTTGGGTCAGAAGTAACACCTCCTGCAAGGTACCCGGTAGAGCCTGTAGCCATCTGTACTAACCTTCAACAGAAACACAGCTGACAGCATATCTCCTGCAGACAAATTATCTCACACTGAAAAAGCCTTTGAAAATTTACATTTCCACTTGAAGTTCTTAAGCCTTTGAAATCTGCCATCAAGAGGAGGTTTTGAAATGGTTCAAGTGACTATTTCCAAAGCATATTTATTATACCATTTGCTTTTAAGAAGTTGTATTTTGCCCAGTTCATGTCATATGATTCATGAATACAGACACACTTAAAAATGAATGATTTATTCATTTAAGCATACTTGGGCATTTAATTTCTCCAAGCAAAAAACCCTTCTGTGGGAGGGTACCATCTCGTATGTGCACATATCAAAGGAGAAGATGCAGTAACCACATTATACGCTCCCAATTATTCCCTGGAGGAAATAATGAAAAGGGGGTTTTGAAAAGGAGTCAAAACTTTATGTGGTATTATATAGTGGTTTTTCTTTGATATGTTTCAAAAGCAATGAGGTCACATGTATGTAGTCCTGTCTGCAACTTGCAAACGATAAACTGTAACCAGTGGACAGAAGAGAGATTTGCATCGATAGCTCTAGGGACCTGTACCTAAGGAGAGGGTATTTGTTTGGGACTGTATCCATCCATCCGTGACAAATGAGGGCAGGCACTAGTTCAGGTAACCAAGACAGGCATGAGAATGTAACAAAGGCTGCAGAGACTGAGGAAGGGATGTTGAAAACACACACATGCTGGGCAACATCACATGAATATCAGAATGTGAATTATGGTATAAACTTAAAAGGCAGCGATGGGACCTTTACCAATGTTTGTGTTGTTGGGGGCAAGGAAATCATAGAACAGTTTGGGTTGGAAGGGACCTTAAAGACCATCTAGTTCCAACCCCTCTGCCATGGACAGGGACACCTTCCACTAGACCAGGTTGCTCAAAGCCTCATCCAGCCTGGCCTTGAACACTTCCAGGGATGGGGCATCCACAGCTTCTCTGGGCAACCTGTTCCAGTGCCTCACCACCCTCTCCAGGAAGAACTTCTTCCTGATATCTAATCTAAACCTCCCCACTTTCAATTTAAACCCGTTCCCCCTTGTCCTGTCACTACAGGCCCTTGTAAAAAGTCCCCCCCAGCTTCCTTGTAGCCCCTTCAGGTACTGGAAGGGGCTATAAGGTCTCCCCGGAGCCTTCTCTTCTCCAGACTGAACAAGCCCAACCCTCTCAGCCTTTCATCATAGGAGAGGTGCTCCAGCCCCCTGAGCATCTTCGTGGTCCTTCCTCACCGAGTCATCATTTTAACGCTTCTGTATTTACTGACATACACCTATACATGACTACCACACAAATGAGCCATTAACTTCCTCTTGTACCATCTGAAGATCAAACACCAAGACTGGTGGTGATATGCTTCCCACATAGGGCAATAAGCTGAACACCATCTTCCCATGCTTTTCCATGCTGCAGGTGCTCAGAGGTGGCACAGCCACCCCCTGTTCCACCCTCTGCAGTGCACAATGAGGTCTTCTGCAAAACTGAGGTCCTGTAGGGTTGCCATCACTAATTTTAAAAGATCCGTTTAGCTGTATTAGAGGGGACATCGCTGGAAGGCACAAGGTTAAAATGTGCTTTCACGAAACTGGGGAAAGAATTTCATGGCTCTTTAAAGCCACTTTGGAGCCTAGACGCAGTTGCAACATAGTTGGAGCCATTGCTTTCATTTAAAGACATCCAAGTCTGCTATTCTCTACAGCACAGACAGATGGTAGGTGTCAGTGCCTCCATGGCGAGCCACATAAGTGTCTCAGACTCAACTGAGAGTATCACAGACTCTTTGTGACTGACTTTGAAATTTTTGTGTCATGAAGGAATCTCACCCACTTGTTAATAAATAAATATTTTTTTAAAATCCACGACGTTATGACTCAAAAGTGTGACAGACTTCAAAGAAAAAGCAATTTTTATGTAAGACAAATGACATTAATTCTGTGAAGCCTCTGGCTGACTTTCACTTTATCTATACCACAACCTGAGGTCACAAGATCACGTATCACCCACGCCATGGTGGCTGTTTATGTAAAGAAGTCCAAAAGGAAAATTCCAGAATCCTTCAGAAATGCCAGCTAGAAAAACAAAGCAAACCAAATGCATTTTCTGATGAGTTGATATCCAACTTCTCTTTCATAATCAAGCCCTAGCAGCGTAGATCACAGCTTTAGCATCAAACTATTTGGAAATAGTGTAAGAGGTGCTACAGCTAGCTGGGGATCCCTGTCCAGGCCCTCACAGACCACACTGGACAGGTGCAGATGCAACATCTGTCTGAGTGGGAAAGTGGAGGTCTGCACAGCTGCCGCTCCGATAAGACATGGATAGGAGCAGACATTGCCCAGACAGAGGACTTCAGGCTCTCAGGTTCACCTATAAACCTGTATCTGATGTGGGAACAACCATTCAAGATAAAAATAATTGTTAAGGAAAGATAGGTTACTTTCAAGTTCTTCAAAGATTCCTGCACATAGCTGCGAGGAAAATACAAATCTTAAAAGGGCAATGTGTTGGCAGCCCGTTACCCAAACGTGTTTCAAAAATGGCTTTGACAAAGCTTGGCACCAACATTTCTGAAAAAAAAAAAACCAACAACCCTGCAAGCTGCTAGAATAAATGTTTCAGTTTTCTGAACAACAGTATGCAAATAATGTGCAATTGCCAAACAGATAATAAGTAGAGCTGTGCTTGAACACAAATTCTTATAATTTAATTTGTGCCTAAACACCTTGGCCAAATTCTGTTCTCAACTATGCTAGATTGCAAAAGTATAACTCAAATAATCTGAAATCTTGAACTGTTTAGATTTAATTAGTTTAATGAACACCTCTACCAGAATCTACACCATAGTTTCAAACATGTCCAAGTGTAGTGCTTCAAACCAGACTCAAAGCTACTAGGCGTT
>NW_010247096.1:0-3909 GCF_000690775.1 Eurypyga helias | reverse complement strand
GCAGGAACCACTTCATTTTTCCTATCACTTATAGCAATGCAAATCCAGAAAAGCACCATTTCATTATGAATTGAAACAACCTCGAGTGATAGCACAAGTTCAAAATACGTGATGGCTTCATCTCCGACAGAAACATTTCAACACTCGTGCTTTATTCCTGCAGCAAACTCTTTTCAAGTTAGAACTTGTTTGAAACTCAAAAAAAACTTACAACAGATAAAGAATAATTGGCTGGATTAAGTTTATAGCTCTCCTTATCTAGGCAGTTGCCCCGCACAATTAAATAAGGAGACATTTGGATTACGCTCTTTCTTGATGTGGGATAGCGTTAGATAACACCCATGACAGGCTTTGAGCTACAGTGCAAACTTACGTAATCACCATGGAGAATATAATGTCCTGTTACCAAGCCGTGGTCTGTGTTTACCAGTGTTTTCCCTGCACTTGAAACTTCAAAGGGTCCTCGCAGGACTGGGACCTAAATTAGCTACTACAAACAAAAGGGTTGGGAAGGGAAAGCTGGGGTTTATGGCCATGGAAGCAGACAGGACAATGATTTCCTTTCACATGTATCTGTTGCCTTCCTTGCACATACAGAGTTTCCCAGGTACGGCTTTCAAGTTGATGCGAAACGAGTGTTTCAGCACGTGAAAGATCCTGAAGAGAGATCTAAAGTATGTTTGGATGGGACCGCTAAAATGAAACTCCTCCGAGGCTGACTGGCCTAGCATTGTGGTCCTCTGTTACCCGACAGCACAGTCCTTACTCAATGCCCAACGTTGGGAGAGGTCAGAGAACCGAGCCCCAAGCAGGTAACAGCCCATGCCCTCTGCTAAGCTGAACTATGGCTCTTAACTGGGATGACTGCTGCTACCCATACCAGGTGAAACGGCACTGCCCCGAGTGTGGGTTTCTTTGTGAATCCCCGAGGGGTTAAATGAAGCCCACCTCCCTTTAGGGCAGCAGGAACTCTGCCACCGGTGTGAGTGGGTGCAGCGCTGGGTCACAAGTGCAATTCAATATTGACGGTAGTTCCGTATTGCTCTCTTTGAAGGCAACATCTGCTCCCTGTCAGAGAGCTCTGCCCTGAAGCCTGCAGACCTCTGCCCCGTCCTCCACCTCGGCACCAGCATTCATTCAGGTGGAAGGGCCCCCAGTGCATATGCGACTTGTGTGTGAGTAAAGACAATGCTCAACAAGCTCGCTACGTATCATCCTACTCCTTATCAGCCCTGCTTAACGCGTTGCAACAGTAATAAAATACCAGCCTTGCCTTGTACAGCTGAAGGTGTTAGTCTTCAGCGTGGTTGAGGCTAGTTTAAGGCTTCACTGCCTGTCAGCCCACCTCCTATGGACCCCCTACAGAGCACAAAAATTGCCCTTACTGTTCATGCCACTGTTAGCCCACAGTAAAGCTACAGAGATGAGTGAAATCGAATTTACACTGCTGAAATTGTGAATAAAATTGAGCCCGTCTTCTAACTCTCCCTGCAAACCCTACGAGTCTTACACTAAGCAGTGTGTCTTCCCTTCTTTCTCTCTTTCTTGTCTTCCAGATTTCCAAATACAGTATTTTACTGAGGGAACAGATCACATATGCCTCTAGCATGGAGCATAATAGCTGTCTATTTTACAGATACAGGTATTTATATGTTCTGATACATTTAATTATTATTTTCCTGAACAGGTTTTGAACTAGAACACTTGTATGGAACTAATTTAAGCAATATTGCCAGAGAACATTTAAAAGCATAAACAGTTTTGCTCCGAAAAGCCTAGCCGTCCTGTCTTCATCATCTTTATTAGTCTTAATTCCCTGATCTTATAAAAAAATTGTTTTACTTAAAGTTTCTAATTCATTACTCTAACAGTAACATAATCAGAAATATGCTAAAGTTTCTTCTTCGCATCCGTATTTGTAAAAAAAAAAAGTTTACATTTACAAAAGAAATTAGCCAATTTTATTTTGAATCCACTTGAACGTAGCTCTTACGAATCAGGTTTTCTGGAGCTGAATGATCTTAGCATTTGACATCTGAAACTTCTGTGGCTTTTTGTCCAAGCAAAGAAAACAGTGATAATGGACAACTTCCAGCTGCAAACCTTTGGGTTTTGGGTTTTTTTTTTTTTGATTAATGAAGACAAGTTTTTCCAAATTTCAGTTCCATGATGTTAAAGTAGGCATTTCTTAATGTAATGAAAGCAGAAGCTTTAGCGTTACAGGACATTTTAACTTGTGTTACAAAGCTCTAAGCTCTAAAAATCCTCAACCACCCGACCACACTCACTCACTTTTAACCCTTAACTTGCCACATGCAATAGAAATGCAGAAGAAAACATCACGTGCTGTAAAAAGGCTTAACGCTCCGATCCCCTGGGATTGCTGGTTATTCTTACACATTACCAGTTCAGGCTAGCTGCTGACCAGAGGATGTTCCCGTTGACTCTATGGCACAGAGGGAAAAGTTCTAGGCCAAGTTAAAGGCTACATTTCAGTGCATTACATGCCACTGATGTGATTTTCAAGTTTGTAAGAGGGCAGTAGTTTCCCAGCACTTGAAGCTCTGATCCAAACAGTGCAGGGCTACATGAGTGAGGTGTATTAACTTTATATGCAAGGCACTGAGCTGTATCTTTCTACGAGAAGTTAGGTTTATGTTATTTGGTGAAATATCACCGCACATGGAAGAAACAGATGATTTTTCTCCTTCATCCTCTTTTGGCAGCTGCTGTTTTGATCTGATCACTGGCCCTGATTTGTTTCCTGCTCCAGCCAGGGTTCAGCTCTGCTCTGTAATTCCAAGCAGATGAGCCGGAGAGTCCAACCCTGTAATTACACCTCCTCTCTTTACCCTCTAACTTCAAACCTCCCATTTTGACTTTTACATCTCAGATCACAAGAGTTTTAAAGAACACCTCTGGCGTTCCGGCAGGTCTGGCTCAACTAAAGAAGTTTCCACACTCTCCAGATTTCATTGCTGAGCTGTGAGAAGGGTATAAAACCCCCTCCTGGGGAACAAGGTCTCTTGCTCTTTTCATTCCCAAAACAAAATACACAAGCAGAAGCCCCTGCTCTTTATTATTTATTGAATACCATCTGTGTGCTTAGCACTTGTACAAACACAGAGAGAGACAATCCCTGCTCCACAAAATCAACCCCAGGAACAGCTTTGAAATCCTTACCCCAGCTCACAGATCTCACTTGGAATCCATGTAGGTCACTTGCACTGTAACAGTTAAAATAAATTCCTCTTTTTACGAGCAAGCCTCGGGGTCCTAGGAAATTTAACTGAAGAAGGCTGGATGCTACAAAGTACTTCGGAATTAGGAACACTCTTCAAAATGATGCTGTAACCGAGTAGGTTGGGTCACTCTTCCAGGACAGTATCGCGCCTGGATTTTTCAAATCTGTCTGCCAAATGTTAGGCATACCTAAGCAGCTCATTAAACAGCCTCCTGTACAGAAGTTGCTCTTGAAGTGGCTTTATGGAAAGATGGGTTATCTGTTTAAGTGCCTAAACATGGATTTACAAGCTGAACTCACGAGTTTTAAGTTTAAATACACTGGGGTTTTTTCCACTAAAATTTTGCCTACCGTGCAGCTTCAGAGAAACGTCACTTCGGGGCTAACCAAGCTGAGAGAGTGTCAAAGCAGGACTGTGCGCAGTGACACCCAGAATCTCTGTGCTCTACGACAAGACACTTTTCGCTGGGGACACGACCCGGGGCTGGCACCCTCTGCTGCCCAAGGCTTCCCAGGGAATAGCTCCTGATCAAAGCCTCTCCTCCGCCCGCAGGTGCCACGCGGGTCTCGCGGGACACCTCGGCCAAGCCCCCGGCGTTGGGCAGCGCCAGCCCGGGGGTGCGTAAAGCATCCTCGTGCGAGGCGCCCGGGCCGGCCGCTCCGTC
>NW_010247095.1:3800-5953 GCF_000690775.1 Eurypyga helias | reverse complement strand
ATCTGCACCGCACGTGAGGAGCTGCCCTGCCTCATCCCGAGACATCCCTGCAAAAAACTGGGAATGGGGCATTCCTAGCAGCCCTGTTTGCTGCACACCGGGCTCTGCTGGCCCTAGGGGGGTCTGCCACTGGAGCGACTTCCCACGGCTGGAGCAGGGCACTGCCCACCCCGGGTCTCGGCGCTGCCAGCGTCCGAGGTCGCTGGCCATCGGCCCATGGGATGATGGAGTTGCCTACAGAGGGAGGTTTGGCCCAAATCCAGCCAAATAGAAATTTAATATATTTAAAATACATGGGTGTGTATGTATGTATAGATGTGTACACACAAAACCTCCACTCTCTCCGTTTTTTCTTCTTTGTAGAGGAACAAAGCGTGAAGCTCTTGCAGACACTCAGCTGTCGGTCACTAGCAGAATGGCCGTGGGAAAGCTGGAAATACTGACCTGTTCTAGAAAGCTCGCTCTGTCTGGGGGCTCCGGCCTGCTGTGGTCGGTTTTTTAAACATAGTTTACGCTCTCTACCCTTCTGGCCCTAAAACAGAGCCATCAGAAAACTCATCGAGGGCAGCACCTTTCAGGAAAGCCCGCACCCCTGAAGCTGTATGGCAGGCTGTTGGACCTGGTGGGTTTGTGCAGTGCCGAGCGAAGGAATGGCTTTGGTGTGGTGAGCTGCCCAGCCTCAGCCCTGCCTCCAGCCCTGCCGTCCCGGCGGGCTCTGCCTGGCTCTCCATCAGCAGGGCAATGGAGATGACGGGTAACCCCCAGCCCAGCGTGGGAGCTGGTGCTGAGCTCTGCGGGGCACATCCTTTCCCCCATGGCAATGACGCAACTCCCACCTAGGGAGCGGATGCCCCCCTCTTCCACCCCCACGCTCGCAGCAGGCCATCAGCAGAAGGCCAGACGCTGCTGTTCCCCGTGCCCAAGGGCTCTGCAGGCACAGTGCTGGGGGGAGTTTTGATTTTATTGCCTTTTGGCAAGGAGAGCAACCAGCCCGTGAGAGCGTCCCCTGTGAAACGCCGTGGCAGAGGAGCTGCGCTGCCCCGCTGCCTCCCGGGCAGGCCTGGGTTCCGCACAGAACGATGCCACGGAGCCACCCTTCTGGATCAAGGAAATCAGTCGTTTCTGGTGACGGAAGCGTACACACAGCATGCCCCGGGCCATTCACAAAACGTATGCTAATTGGAGGTCAACACCATCTACCCTCGAGGAGCTGTGCAAAGCCCGAATAAACAGGGAAAAGTGTGCTACGGGGTGTGAGCGTCACCACGGACACTGGGAACCTCTACGTAGAGGGTGCTGGGGTGGGTCTGGCTAACGCCGGGGTATCCGCTCTGCCCTCGGGCGCATGGCCACGTCGAGGATTTGGCAGCACCCAAGGGTGCCTGGTGGCCCCAACAGCAGGATGGGCTCCCGCGCCCGCCACCACCCTCCAAAATCCCAACAACCCCGCTTTATGGAGCAGCGCTGGCGGAAAGGAGCCAAACCGGGTTGTACCGCCGGGGTTGTACCGCTTCGCGTCAGACCCTGCGCCGCCGCGCCGGTGCCGCAGGCAGGACGACTTTTTGGTCTAATGGTGCTCTCGTTTGGTGCTGCTTCTTCACATCTGGTCGCCAAAGAGTCACTCTGTCACCCTGCAGCCTGCTAATGAGATCCCCCATTTAATTAATACCATAAGAATTTTAATTCTGACTGAATCAATTTAACGTGATGTGATTTTGTCAGCTCTATTCCCCAAGTAAAAAGTGAGCCTGATGCTTATTACATACATCATTTCACGGGCTCTGCATTCCCTGCTGACTTAAACAAATTCTAATTAAGACTAATTAAAGCATCATTTATGAAAGCGCTTGTGATAGCTATGCAAACATTCTGGGTGGGTATGCTTTGCATAATAATTATCCTAGTTAATATTAAGGCTAGGTCCTTGGCAATTAGGTCTTTGAAACAGAGAGTTATTCTGAATTTAGCCCTTTTCACTGTTAGCAATTAATAACAAAAAAATAACGTGCTGAATTTATGTAGTGACTTCATTAACCGGGAAAATCCAGCAGCAATAGCGTTGTTTGCGTTTTTAAGCGCATTTTTTAAGCCAGGGGACGCTTATTCCAAGGGAAGACCAAGGTTTGAGCGGCCCGTCCCATGACCGCGGCAGG
>NW_010247095.1:749-1005 GCF_000690775.1 Eurypyga helias | reverse complement strand
CCAGCCACTGTGGCTGTCCGGGGTGGGAGAGGGAAGTACCCCCGGGGTTTCTCCCAGCTCTCCTGGGTCAAAACAACCACCCTGAGGCACGCTGACATTGGTCTGCAGGAGCCTGTGCATCCTCCCAGGCAGCAGCAGAAACAGTCTAGGGGAAAAAACGCCGTTTTTTTCCTAAGAACTGTGCTCCTGGTAACGTTTGCTCAGTTCTATCCAGAGAAATCAGCTGCAAATTCTCTCTCTCCCTCCACCAGCACCC
>NW_010247095.1:0-676 GCF_000690775.1 Eurypyga helias | reverse complement strand
GCTGCAAAGCGATGAATTCAAAGTGACTGGTGTGTACCCAGTGTTACGGGATGCCCCGCTCCGCTGTGGGACCGACGGTCCGTCCCCACTGCTCCTCACTCCAGAGACACCTCTCTCACCCCCGCCGCCAAGGCAGAGCAGCAAAACCCTCTGAAATACTATAAAAAGGGGTACACACCACCGAACTCACAGTGGGGCAGGGACTGCAGGATTGTCCACACTGATTTCAGGGCCATAACGTCAAAACCAGGTAGTTAACGGCATCACAGCTCCCATCTCATGGACCTCTTGCTAGGCGAGCAAAAGCCGCTGCTCTCCAGGCGCCAGTCCCCGCGTGTGCCCTTATGCTAGCATCTAGCTCTCCCCCAGGGAAAAAAGCCCCTGATGAAGGGAAGGTATTGCCCTCGGTTTAACTCCTGAAAAGTGGAAAGCCTCGGCTGCGGGGCTGCGGAGGCATGGGGAGGGCAGCCGGTGTGGTGGGGATGCAGGGCTGCAGAACCCCCGGAGCAGGGATGGGCACCTTCCGCTATATACACACACATTATACACATGTAGAGGCAAATGCCCGTGTGTGTGTGCATGTGTGTAAACATACATCATATACATATAAAAAAATAATTAATGAATAATTAGCAAATAGGTAACTCGCTCTCTAAGTACTTTGTATTCCAGGCTG
>NW_010247094.1:0-17840 GCF_000690775.1 Eurypyga helias | reverse complement strand
CGTGGGTCGAATGTGGGGACTTCACTGCCTCCCCATGCCGTGACTGGCACCAGGCGCCTTTTGGGATCTGGTACGCAGCCGTGGCGCGTTGTCTTTTATCGCCTGTGCCTTGTCGCTTTTCCAGATTCAGAAGCTGTGTGACCGAGTAGCTTCTTCCACTTTACTGGATGACCGGCGGGACGCTGTCCGGGCTCTTAAATCGTTATCCAAGGTGAATGCTAACCTTCCTGAAGTGCCGCATGGGCTTTTGATAGTCTTATTGCTTAAAAAGCTTTGTTTGGACTTTGGGCTACACCTTTACCTATCCAATTTTCCTCCCAACAGAAATACCGGTTGGAGGTAGGCATACAGGCTATGGAACATCTCATCCACGTTCTTCAGACAGACCGGTAAGCATGTGGCTGACCTCTGGCAGCCTCCTCCAGTGCATAACCCAACCCTTTTCTGCTTAAAACCAACAAATACAGATTTCCTTCTGTGTGCCAGTAAAGCTGGGAGGGGAGCTGGGTGTCTGACAACTCTTCTGTCGCGGTGGCGTTTTACTTATTCAGAGCATATTCAGAGGTGAAAAGAACACAATTCCAGGAACTTGGATGAGAAGGACAGAAAGACCAGTTCTAGAGTAAAGGTGGTACCGGAGTGTGTCTTAATGCTTCTCTGGTGGGTTTCCACTACTGTGGTAAGGTGTATCCAAAATGAGAGTCTTAATTAAATACAGTATTTGAAATAACCCAAATCAACCTGTTACTGGGCAAAAGGTGAACTAGACAGAATTAAGAGGAAACAAATGTAGTCAGCAGATGTGTGTTTTCTCAGATGTGTGTCATCAAACAAATTGATAGAATAATTCTGTCACGGGGAGTAATGCAGGCATTTGTATTGAAGGGTTCACGTAAATAGGAGAGTTGGACTCCATGGCTGCTGGTAAGATAGATGACACTAGTGTAAATAGATGAATTAAAGTGTAATATGTATGCAATTCAGCATTTAAAGTATCTTTGCTGTCTATCTTTCTGCAACTGATTGCATTGCTGGGTGCAACAGTAACGACACGTTGTAACTTGGAACCTGTTGGCAGTGCTCTAAGTGTCAAATGCTGCACGTTCTTGGTGCCTAGGGAGGCAGGTGTATTGTGCCAGGCTTTCCGTCTGCATGTCAACGTGAAGCTGGTAAATAGATATTAAAAAACAGCCGTCAGAGCTATGTGACGTACCGTGTGGGAAGTGGGAGTGTGTTTTCTGATGTCAAGACAAAGGAGAATTAGGAAAGCAGCAGCAGTTCAGTGTCTGGGAAGCATCTTGCTTTGCTGACGAATACAGGACAAGGAACACTTCACTGCTCAACCGAAGGCTTGTCCGGCCAGTTCTGCTGGCTGGGAGGAAGGTGTAGGGCTGGTGTCTGCATGAGTCCGTGTTATTTCCATTCCATTGGCTGGGTAGTTAAAAGTGAGTGTCTGTCCTGCATGCAACTTGTATGGTGAAAACAGTAAAAGGGAAGGTTATAGGAGTAACTGTCACGGACATGAAGGGGAAGCCCTTAAAAAATTAGGTCAAGCAGCCTGCTTTCATCCACTTAGCTGCTCTTGAGGCCAGATTTAAACTTTGAGAGGGGAGGCGGGGCTCCACTGATCTCATTTTTGAGATGCTAAACCAAACCCTCAGGACAGGAACCTCAGAGCTTTTCTGTGCTTTTTGGTCTGCAGTTGTCCCTTTGGAATTTGTGTGTGCTGCTGGGGCTGTCTGCAGATGTCTTGCCTGACTCAGGCTGCAGTTCAAAGAACAGTAAATACATCTTCCTGTTTTTTGGCTTTTCAGCTGAAAAAAACGCTCTCTTCCACAAAATGTTGATAGACTGGCTTCCTAAGCCACGATTTATGGTGCAGCAGCCTAACGTTGTACGCTGTGGTTCATTTGAGAGAGGTCTTGTGGTAGCCCCTGTGCCAGATGAGTTCTGGTCCGTGTTACGGGTGGGGTGAGCGCGCTGTTTGGTGATTGTAGAGCTGAGGCTTCGGGGACTATTTCAGTCATACAACATCAAAGCCAGCTTATCTGAGTAGCTGGTTGATAAATGATTTGCAGGCTCAGCTGTCCCTGCTGCCCAGCACGACTGGCATATTGAACTGAGGGGACGGTGGTCTGACAGAGGACAGTGCTGTTATCGCTGCTTCAGTGTGTCCCCGAGGTGTCATCTTTGGACCTTTCCAGTGTCCACCTGAGGCACCCTGAAGCTTTCTGCAGAAGTCCAAAAATGCTCATTTCCTCCTCCTCTTTTCTTTTTCGGAGGTGTCATCTTTGGACCTTTCCAGCGTCCACCTGAGGCACCCTCAAGCTTTCTGCAGAAATGCAAAGATGCTTATTTCCTCCTCCTGTCCTCCTCTTCTTTTTTCCTATTGTAGCTGCTTAGGATTATTTTTAAGGAGCAGCAATGCAACTACAGGGAAAACAGAAGTCAACGGTTGACTCAAGTTGTCTTCTCACATGTCAACATAGTCATGTGAGTGACTCAGTGTGCTGGTCCTGTATGTTGACTGTGTGGCTGTGAAATTTAAAATTACAGATGGTTTAATTTAATTAGAGATATGAAAGGATCAGGAAAACAGTATGCTGAAGTCAAAATAGTGACTTTTCTCCTCTGTCGCTGAGCCTTAGGGAAGTATGCTTTTTCAGTGGTTATTAGGTTGGCCTGAAGATGGGTAACTGAGCTCCTGAGGTGAAGCTTTTTGGCTGTGAAGCTGCTGGTGGTTGTTACCTCACGGACTGGAGACGTTACCCACCAGTCTGCCTGTTGTCTGGGATGTACGCCTGTAGTTGCTCTGTTTTGTGTGCGTCAGAATGTGAACATAATCCATGGGATTCCCCTTGTAGTTCCCAGTTGAGTAGAAGCCGGGCTTGGTTGGACTGTATCAGGTGAAGCTTAATCTGTTCTCCAGCCTTTTTTGCAGGGATGGGGTGTTGGGTGGAAAGAATTACAGGGGAGGAGCCAGCGGCAGGCGTGGGTCTGTGAATTGGCGGGGCCTGAGCGTGTGTGGAATGGGTAACTGTGTACGGAGTGCTGTAACATGAGAACAGTGACAAGTGGACACACGCTTTCCTATTACGTATTTACCAAAAATGAATAGAATAGTTCAAGATGCACAACTGTTTGGCCTTCAGCAGCATTTGTCTTGCTGGAATATGTAACAGCAATATGAAAAACTGAAGCAGCTTTGCTGGTAAGAGATGATGATTTCCTAATGTAAAAGTAAGCTTATTGTGAAATCGGTATCCAATTGAAAAGTCATTTGGCTTTAAGACCTTCTCAGCCAAGTAAGATAGCTCAGCTTTTTTGAGAATTATGTTAGCTATTATTCATGTAGCCCCGGAGTGAAAAAGTAGCTGTCTTTCATCTCCAGTGTCTCTCCTGATTTTGATGAATCGATTGTTCCTTCCCTTGGAATTTGAAGTAGTAAGCACAAGTACTGTCTCAGCTCTGTAGCAGTAGTTCTTTCCTTCCTTCCATTTGCAGCCTCGTTGCTGTGCTATTGATTTACTTCCCTTGCGGTGAGTCGCGCTTTTCTGTAACGCTTTGTGTTTAAGGCATGCTGGTATTTAAACTCTGTTAGTATGAGGGGAGAGGCATTTATAACTTCATCTCCTAACTTGAGTAGGGAAAAGGCCTGGCTTGCGTGGTTGTGCTGAAATGGGGAGTGCTTTTTGTGCCCTGCTCTCATTTCTGTCCTCAGATTTCACCGTTGGTTTGAATTATGTACAGCCTCTATCCTATTTTGTCTCTTCAACAATCATGTCATTTCACTTGTTACACTGTTTACTTGTAGATTGCCTTAAGTTCTATCTCCTGCCCGAGTGCTTCAAGCTTGTGCTGTAGAAAACTGACCACTCGTTTTTGAACTGTGTGCATCAGGCATCCTGGAGCCTGATAACACTCCTGAGTCAGCCTTTAAACGTTCCAGGCTCTTACATAAGCCAGCGTTCTTCGACACATGTTTATTCTGTAGCATAGAACCATAGAATGGTTTGGGTTGGAAGGGACCTTAAAGACCATCCAGTTCCCACCCCCCTGCCATGGGCAGGGACACCTTCCACTAGACCAGGTTGCTGCAAGCCTCATCCAGCCTGGCCTTGGACACTTCCAGGGAGGGGGCATCCACAGCTTCTCTGGGCAACCTGTCCCAGTGCCTCCCCACCCTCTCCATGAAGAACTTCTTCCTGATATCCAATCTAAACCTCCCCACTTTCAATTTTAACCCGTACCCCTTGTCCTGTCACTACAGGCCCTTGTAAAAAGTCCCCCGCAGCTTCCTTGTGGAAGTAGGATGCCTTCCCATGAAGTAGGGAACTGTGATCTACTAGAGGACTTTTCCTGACTTCTTGTCCAGATATTGCCATATCCCACCAGGGATTATTTTGAAAATAATTTAGCACTGACTGTAGAACAGAGCAGTGCCACTTAACTGCTGGTGTGGGAGAAGGCACCAGAGTGGGAAGTCGACGTGATCTTTGACTGCTTTAGTTCTACTGACATAGCAAGGTTTTTAAATTTTCTGCATGGCAGTTCTAATAGTTTGAAAATCAATATGAACCTGAGAGATACTTTTTTTCCCTTAATGCACAAACCTCAGTTATTTATGTGCTATTCGTTCCAAATTCCCGAATTGTAATATGCCTCTCAGTAAAACATCTGGAAGAGGTAACATGAATGTCATTACCTCTTTGATAGCTTTTCCATGACTTGATTTTTGTAGGGGTAACAAAACACCCTCTTTTCCAAGCGTGCCCCGATGGAAACGCTCTGCCTTTACATGCTTTTCTTGACAGTACAGATGGTGCCTGTCACTATTGTGACAGTGAAATGCTGTAGTTGTAGAAGAATAGGTAAAAGCATTTTTTAAGGCAGCCTGCCAAGGCAGGACAATACATGGGTGCCTTCACTTCCGGATGATTCTTCCCTGCTATTGTTTGTGAACTCGTGGAGCACTGGACTGACATTTTGGCAGCGTGCCACATGAAAGCACAGCCAGCAGAGGGAAGATGCCTGCGGTGGCTTATGCTGGATTGTTGCATTCGTGAAGGCAGTGTCTCTTTCAGGTGCATGAGAAACTGGAATTCTATTTCTTGACTTTTTTTTTTCTTCCCCCCTACAGAGCAAAAGCTGCACAGCTTCAGTTTGAACAGTATAATTGATAGCATGTCATGTGTGATGAACAGTAGATGGTAAAAAAGCAGTGAACAGCGAAGACAGGATGCTGCTCTCCTCATTTTGTGATGTGTCCCACTTTAGGCAAGAGGAGCAAGGCCTGATTTTACCACATCTGCATAAAGTTTGCTTTTTCTTTTGTAGCTGCTGTGATTTCCCTAAGAAGGGAAAGGAAAAGTAAGGCTGCAGTTTGGTTTTGTTGTTTTTTGTTTTGTTTTTTTTTTAAGTCTCTAGGAAATCATTTCTCTGTGTTTTTCAGTTGTGGCATTGTTTCAGTTGGATGAAAAGGAAATCATAGGCTTTGTAGTATTGTATTGAAGAACTAAGATTACAACAAAGGGAAGACATAAGCAAGCTGGAATACCTGCTGGATAAGACCATTTATATGGACTAAAAGCTTCCTTTACTTCCTTAGAGTAACAGTTTGGCAGGGGAGGAGGCAATTTTTTTTCCCCTTTTGTTACCATTACACCCAGCTTAAAAGCAGGTGGGTAACACACTGAGGGGAAAATGCATGTGTCCGTTCAAAACCCAACGTGAAAGAACACAGTACACCTGATTATTTCTACCTTTTGATTCAGCGTGAGAGGTGTAGAAAGGGAGGTGGGGTGTCAGTTTGACAGCTCGCTAAAGCCCTTGCTGCCGTGATACAAGAAATGTAGGTACAGATTGCTCCATTCTGCCTTCTCAGGGCCAGTGGATCACCTTGAGGCATCTCTAGTTTTCCTGGTTGCAACAACTGCTGTAGGTCTGCCCTCCTTACTTAGGGGTCTGGCAGAGGTAGCTGGCCTCGATTAAGGCTTGGTGGTTAGGTTGGTTTTTAGGCCTCTGCTCTGAATGGGCCTAGTAGCTTCTTGAAAGTGCAAGTTTATCTTTGGTGTGGAGGCCTTACTTTGTATGCCTTAGAGGTCAGTGACAGCACACGCTGAAATGTCTGAAGGAGAGGTCTCATTTTGACCGCCTGCTCTGCTGGTGCTTGGGCAAGACATAAAAACAGCCGTGAGGGGTGTCCTCCTGCGCTCTGTGGTGCCTTCCTTTGGGACGTTAGGTTTTCTTTTCCTTTGTTGTTTTGTCCAGCTGGGCTTTCATGCTTTTCTGGTTTTTGAGCAACATAAGCAAGCAGCAAAAATGGTTGAATTTCCCCCAAACAACTCTTGCGCTGGGTTTTTGCTGTATTGTGGGGTTATGGATTGTTCAGGCTTTGTAAAGCAGAAGAAACAGGTGTCTTGTAATGCAGGGCTTAGTAAGAAGAGTCTTGGTGTAAGCAGGTGAACTAATGCTTTGGGGTTAGGCTGGCTCCCAGCAGCTTCCTGGGGATGCTTGGAGTTCAAGCACCCTTAATAACTGGGTGTTGTCCCCGTTGGTGACGCGGAGGCTGGCCTGTTCAGGAGACTGTAGCTGTCACCATTGCATTCACATGGACCGCGAGTTTTTGGCCCCCTGTTCTCGCTGTTGGTGAGGGAGGGGGTCTTTCCTGGGATAGTGCTGAAGCTTGTCTGCAGCTTCCTTGGGTGACATTTTGGGAAGGGGCCTGAATTTTTCCCAGAGATTTCTTCTGGTATACTTGAGGAACAGGTTGGAAGGAGTGACTCAGGCAATGGAAGACACGCTTACAGTGAAGCTTCCTGTGGTCATCTTGTGTCACCAGACTTTGTGCGTGTGGCCACCTGAGGGAATGGAACTGGGAAAAGGAGTTTGACTCCATTCAGGGACCGGACAGCTCATGGTTTCATAGTCTTACTGTCAACATCAGTCCTTCTCACTTGATCTAGTGCTGCAAAGGGAACTGCCTGTGCAGAAAAACAATGTTGTAAGAGTAGTTGGAAATAATTCATTAAAGAAAAGTGGTTCTTTTGTTTGCAGTTCAGATTCTGAAATAATTGGCTATGCCTTGGACACTCTCTACAATGTAATATCGAATGACCTAGAAGAGGAGGAGCAAGGTAAGCGCTTGGTAGTAGTTGTGTTAACTGGGGGGTGTTTTTCTTGGTGCTTTTTTTCAAATTATGAACTGTAATACTCTGATTTACTAATGCTGAGATTTGCTTTGTTACTGTCTAGCTGTTACAGCAGTGCTAAAAATCTCGCTGTACGCAGCTTGCATTAAAGTAATACTGGATCTCTTGCTTAGCATATTAATTTTTAAAATTGTGTTTTGTGAACAGCAGCTGAGTTGGAATGGGGTAATGAGTTGTTTTTTTTCTAGTTTGTAAATAAGAAATTGAATCATTCTTTGCTATTGGGAAAGGATGGTTTTGGCTGTTACTGTCAGATGGGATTACTGTCAGTAATCATCAGACGATCTGATGATTGAACAAGGATACTGAGAGCTAAAATCTCACATATCTGTGGTAAGGTGACTGTATGTAAGCGTGAAAATCTCCTTTTCCAGCCCTGCTGTGAAAGAAAGAGGCTCTGACTGTCCTTCCTGTGATAGATGTAGAAGTAGACACCATACAGCTAGGCTGTGTAACTCCCTGCCCCTCTGACCTTTTATCTTCTTTCCTAAGGCCTGCTTTGGTAGGCCATCAGAACTGATCACAAAGGCCAGAGAAACGGTTGCAGGTCTTTAACCCCCGTATTCTACAGAAACATCAGTACACTGGAGAAAATGACAGCAGTAACCGAAATTAGCCTTGGGCAAGAAGAATGTTCTTAAAACTAAGTACGTGAATAGGAGCCATGAGTGCCCAGACTAAGGAAAAGCCAGATGCTTCTGACCAGTAAAGCAGCTGTGGATTATACCCATTTCAGGCTCTTGAAAGGTGAATGGTGGACAGGGCAGGACACTCTGGGTTTCCTTGTTTTGAGCATCATGTCTGGAGAATAGGGATGGCATCTGGCTGAGGGCCATGCAAGTGCTGGCTTGAGAGGAGGCCTAGATAAGAGAGCGACGTCCGTCAGGTGCTGAGCTCGTGTGCACTTGCTCCCATCCCTGGGAGGATGAATGGAGACCAGGGACGAGTTACAGTCACACAGGCAACTGCCAAGCCAGTGACTGCCAGAAAGGTTTCTAGCTGCTCAGCTGAAGCAGGTTGTGTAGTAGAGACAACCATGGGGTTGAGTTGACCTTTCTGACATCTCACTTGTGCCTTGTTGCAGATGTTACCTGGAAAACTACTTCTGTTTGTATATGCAAATTAGGTCTTGGCTCAATCACTGTTTAAACTAGTAATCTAAGTCAAATGGTTGTAGACTTGCTTTCCAAGGCTTTCAGAGGAAAAATATCAACAACAAATAAAAAGGCTTGTAAGACATCCATTCTGCTTTTGGATGGATGAACATGAAAATCCATCATACCAGCTTGTCCAAAAAACCCCAGAGGTCTTGAGCAAGTGTGAGCAGAAGCCTACGCGTAAGATGGCCGAGTATCTGTGGTTTCATAACATCCTGCCTTTGCCACAGACCTCAAGGGTCTTTCTAGTCCTTGACAGCCCTTGTGTATCGTTTTTCAGTTGCCATTACATGTAGCGGAGTGTAAATGCTCCTGTGAATGGGCAGAATACCACGTGATACTGCTGTTTGAGTTGAAGTCTCTTGCCTGCAGTATTTACCCCAAGGTATTTCTTCAAAGGCTCCTTAAGTGATAAGTGACGTTATGGAAAGTACGTGAGAGTTCTCCGAGATGAGTACGTTTCTGCCAGTATGTTGGCGTTAGGTTGAGCAGCGTGTCCTTTCACAGGGCCTTCTACAACAAACTGTCTTGTCTTACGTAGCTGCGAGGGACTTGCAAGCTGAAACCCTTCTGTGATGTTATTGCCTGTTTATGTCTCAAATTGTCGCTTTGCTTACTTGCCCTTTTCCTTGTTCATCCAGTTGCCTGATCTTGATGAGAGAGGGTTTGAGCAAGATCAGGGTTTTACAGGGCTGTTGAATCCACGTTGATGGTAGCGGCCTTCATTATGGATTCGACAAGAGTATTCTTAGCAGTCTCTTGCGAAGAGGAAAGAATTGACAAACCTGAGTTATGTCTGTGAGATAATCAGTGTTGGAAGAGTACGGAGTTGTTTACTTTGGCCACTGTGATAGGAACTGTCTGAAGGAGTAACTGCTGCTGGAGAGAGCTAGGATGGCTGCTTTGAAAGCCTGAGCTTATGCTGCTGTTGGTTGTGCTGTTTGGAAAGCTATTCAACTTGTAAACCTTTCTCTTCTTTCTTTTTCTTTTATCTGCATTGACAGATGATTCTGAAGGTAAAAGAATGTTTACTTATGTAAATATGGCGCTTTGTTTTAGGCCTAGTTGCTACTCACACCCATAATGCTCGCTTCTGTTTAAAAAGGACACTGTAAAGACTTGCACTGAAGCTTCGTGAAAGCTTTTTGCATTCTGCTCTAATACATTTTCTTTAGAGCTGAAGCCTCTTCCCAATTTTATTTCTCATGTGATTTGGGCATGCTGAATGCCAGCAGATGTCTAGAGACTGTAATAATAAGTTCTTGTTTAGGGTGTCATGAAAGCGTGCAGCTTCATCACGGGTAGGATTTTAATGGGCAAAAGGTTGTGAACAGAGTTTCTGTTTTCAAGAAGCCCCAAAGTTTGACAGAAACGCATGTGCTGCTCGTAAACATCCTTCACAGTGTCTCTTTTAAGCAATGCATGTTAAAATACAGTGTTCACTTCTACTGTAAGTAGCCACTAAAACTTTGTATGTTCTCCTTTTTTAAACTGGTTTCATCAAAATGCATGACATCTGTTTATTTTAAGAATGATGCCTGTCGTTCTCTTTATTTTGAGCTCTGTGAATGTGTAGATTTAAAGAGAGATTATGAGTAGAAGTCTGGTTGCAAGATCTGTGGTGTATCCACATAAGTACAAGATGCAGTTTCACTTTGCCTGTTTCTTTCTGTTCAGCTCTCCTCTGGCTCTCTTTTAAGCTTTAGTAGAAGAAATACTAATAGGAAAAAACAGTGTGGGGGCAGGAGGGAGTATGACACAACTTTAATTTGTCCCTTTTATAGCAGAATCCAAAACATGCTGAACTAGCATATCATGCTTTTGGGGTAAATAAAAACTACAACAAACTTACAAGAGGTTCTGTAAGCTGTGTATACTGCTCAGGTTTGGCCTAAGCCCCCAGAATTGTGCAAGGACAAGAGTTGGCATGAGGAGGAATCTATGCTTCAAACACTTGCGATTTGTGGCTGAGTTTGGGTAAAGATGTTCACTCACAGCTTGTGGAAAATTCAAAGTGAAATATTTTGACTTGAACATCTGTTTAAAAGGAAAAAAGTTTAGGTCTTTGGGCTTCCTTTGGTTTGCAGCAAGCTACAGCACATGCAGTCTGGGTGTGATTCTCAGCTGAGTTGCCTCGTATTCCACAGTAGCAAGTGCAGCAACTGAACTTCCGTGGAGTTGGCTCACCTGCTTTATCATATAAACCAGGAATGACCCAGGCTTTATACGCCCCTCGGCTTCAGCGAGCTCACTGTCAGACTTGTATTCTGCTGGGTGCTGTATGCCTGGGCTAGAGTTACTTTTGCACAGTTTATCCTCCCTTTTCTCATTCTGTTAGTATTTCTTAATTTCTGCAGATAAAAATTTAGAGCAGGCTGTGCTGTGTGTCTCTTCCTCTTGGCAGCTGCCTACTGGTAAGCCTGCTTTAAGGGAGAAATACAGCTGTGCTGCATCAGAGAAATGATCACCTGCTCCCTGATAAATGAAAAGCCAAACAAAAACCTCTTTCCTCAATGGGAAATCCTTAAAAAATAGGTCTTCTAAACGGGTACCTTGGAGTGAATCGCTATCACCAACAGTTTGAATTGGGTTGGTTGAATTAAAATTGTTGTCTTGGCACCAGATTTTGATGGTAGAGGCCTTTGATTTCTCTGGTTTGTCGATATTCTTCACGAGGTACAGAGTTTGAAGATTAGGTGTGGTCTTTGGCCCTTTTTATAGTTGCTCAGTTGTTAATGGTTTGTTAGGGACTCCTTGATAAGGCTGTAGATCCTGCAGTTTAAGCAGGAGGAAAAATCCTGGGTTTGCCTTCATTTAATCAAATGAGACCTTCAGATTTGGTCAGAAATGTGGTGGCTTTACCATGTATTCTGTGCATTACGCTTCGAGGGGGATGGGTGGGGAGAGGAAGCTTTGTGGGGAGAAGGGTGCTTGGTTGGAGTTGGATATGAGTGGTATGCCCTGTGTATCACCCCCCAGCAGTTCATTTGCGTTGATGGGCTTACTGTGCTCTTAGGAGAAGACAGGTGTAAACACAACCAAGCAAAGACCCAACCTTAAAAACCAAATGTTTTTTAAAGTCAGCAAGAGACTAGTTTCATATGGGGTGGCCACTGGTGTCACGTACAACTGAATCCTCACCCCTGTTGAGTGGGACTGGGTTTGAACTACTGCTGAGCAGTTGGAAAGCTGAGGGCTTGGAAACTGTCCTGGACTTAGTCGACCGCAGTGTCTGCTGCTCTTGTCCAAAATGAAGGTATAAATACAAAACTCCCTTTGAATTAGAATGGCTCTTCCTTGGCTTTTCAACTGAGATTCCTTAACTGTGCCAACCAGTAGTACCTACATACGACTGTTTTGTGAAATAGCGTTGTAAATTGTCACTCGGCCTAGAAGAAAAATAGGGGTGAGGAGGTGCCGTTGGCTTGTTTTCTGTTGTTTTGTGGGATACTTTCATGTTTGTTTTTGTTTGTACAAGAACGAGGCATGAAATAATCGTGTAAGATGCAGTTTATGCACTACCCTAATTTTACACAACTGAAGAGTAAATAATGGCACTTCATTTCCCTTGTAAAATCATTTCAGATTCCAAGACTGAGAGGTTTTGGTGCTCATCTGTTTCAAACTTGCGCTCCTTTCCTGATGCTTACGTCTCCTCTGTTGCTAAATAAAATAAACAGATGAGGTGTTTGAGCCATTAAGCTTTAGATATTCCCCACTGCTTGCTTCAAGCCTCTTGGTGTGAAACGTACTTTGCCTTTGCACGTTGGTTGAACGGTCCTTATGAGGAACTTCTCTACTGGATCAGTTCAGCTGCATGTGAACGTAGCCAGGCTGAGGCTTTCTGCTCCTCCCCTGCCGGGAGGGTTCTCTTTCTATCCGAATTCTCTGCTCACTTAAAGAGTGTGCTTGGCTGTAGCTGTAACAGGCAACTGTGGGGTTGAGAAATGTGAGTCTGGTTGGATACTATCAAGGGAAACAGGATTTTTTTTTTTTCCTTTTAATGTTGAAATGAGTTTGTTTAGTAGATTTTTGGTTCCCTCTTGTTTTTAAAACAACATACGTCTCAATGCAAGTTATGTTTAGAATAATGTAGTTTTTCTCTTTCCTGCAAAGCTTGTGTTAGTGTTTGTTTTGAAAATAATTAACATAGCAGTGACCTTAAACCCTTTTGTCGCCCATGGCCCTGTTTTAGTAAGAATAAAAATAACAATGACCTGAAGTTCTTCTGATCGTGTGTTGTAATAAGTGGTTGTTCTACTGTTACAGAAGAAAACGCACCAAAACACGTTGATGATTTGGGAAGTCAGTTCACGGAGATTTTCATTAAACAGCAAGAAAACGTCACGCTCTTACTGACTCTTGTTGAGGTGAGTAACAGTGTCATACTTGGAATGCTGAGAGGTATGTAGTGCTGCACGGGGAGGTTGTCTTGGTGGGTAAAGCTCTTGTCACTCTAGTGAAGCCTCTGTCAAATGTAGGGTGTTCTTAGACATACTGAGTGTGGGGTTAGAGGTGAGTGAAGACTCTGAGCTGGATGAATCCCATTAGTGTAGCTTTTAAAGCAGGGTAACATTGAAAGGGTTTTATTTGAAACGGTAAAAACTATTGCTCCGCAAACAGCAACTGTTGTCACTTGTGCAATGGTAATTTTTTGGGTGATCATTGAATGATAAATGTGATGATAATGTCTGAGGTGCAGTTCCAAGTAGAACGGGTATCAGCATGGTATGTTTAAATCATTTTCTGGTGGTTTTATCCTCAAGGGCTGCCTCTTTATTCTCAACTGTTAAAAATCTTGTTTCCAAACCAAGAAAATGATTGTGGTTGAGAGCCAAAGAGCAATGTGGGGTTTTTTTTCTTCTCTACTCTTCTTGTATGGAACTTGTGTTATGGTTTCACCAGTTTTAAACATTTATCAATATACCTGAGGCTTAAGCCCCGAGGGCTGAATTTTGGCCTCAGTAGAGGGAAATGCAAGTCAGTACCAGAGTCTTGTAGACGACCGTTAGTGAGTTAGTAAAATTACCTTTCTGAAAATCCTGTTTGTGGCTGACAGTCCTATAGAACTACTTACTGAGTCTGAAAGGTTGGCTTATAAATACACTTTGTGATGCATAAATGCAGTATGTATTTCAGGAAGATGCAGATTGAGGTGTCTGTTACAAGTTAGACTAGGGCCTTAGTCTGCAGCTGGGTTCTGTTGATTCTGTTGATCTAAATCAGAGATCTGCAACTTCAAAACGGCAATCATCTGTCCTAAAGATAGGTGAAACCTAACGGTGGAGCTGCGTGACTGTTGGTAGCAATTGCACACAGAAATGCTGTTCAGTAGAAATGTGTATGGCACTGGCGGGGAGGTTTAGATTAGATACCAGGAAGAAGTTCTTCCCGGAGAGGGTGGGGAGGCACTGGAACAGGTTGCCCAGAGAAGCTGTGGATGCCCCATCCCTGGAAGTGTTCAAGGCCAGGCTGGATGAAGCTTGGAGCAACCTGGTCTAGCGGAAGGGGTCCCTGCCCATGGCAGGGGGGGTGGAACTGGATGATCTTTAAGGTCCCGTCCAACCCAAACCATTCTATGTTTCTATGATTCTATGATGACTGTGCGGAGCTGGCAGCTTGCAGAGTGTTTTGTCAGTTACCTGTTCTTTTTCTCTGCACATGCCTTAGTTCAGTGTCCTCTTTGCTAGCAGTATCATGCCATTCAGGGTTTGTCCTGTGCAAGAGTCAGTTTCAGAAAAAGCTTTATAAACCATCTACCCTGTCTGGTGAGATGATTGGAAAATGGATTAGCTACCACCTCTCTGTTGCAGCAAGTCGATTGGAGATGTTGATATCTTGGCTTGAGATAGGTACGGTGCTGAGGAAAGGATAACACACGCTCAGTTTTCACTTGCAGCTAAGAACAAGGTTACAATAAGACTACTTGTCCAAATTAGTGATCTGCTGGCTTACTTCAAGGTGAGCAGGATTAGAAGTACAGGAAGCTCTGTGAGGTGACTCTGTTGAGCTGTGGGTCCAGTCACCAGCTGTTGAATGAGTTTGAGCTGACCTGGAGAGCCCCCAGGTTGTTTGCGGTTGGTCAAGTCTGTCCCTGGACTCATGAGTTGGTGAGCTATTGCTTGCTGACAAGACCCACTTCTACCAGAGAAGCTGCTGTTACTGTTTGGGAACAGGAGGAAGATACAGAAAGGGCTTGCTTTTCTTTCCCTCTTGGATATCTGGGTAATATGGTCTGATTGCTGGAGGACCAGTCTGACTTTTTTTAGCTGGGAAAGCTACCCTAGAGGAGAGGGAGGAAAGGAAACTGCTAGAAGTTCATGCTGCTGCTAGTAAAACAGCATGTGAAGCATTTTCCTCAAAAAAACCTGCAGCGCTACATTGAAACCATGAACTGGGTTTGCCCTGTATCATTTCGCATGTTTAAAAAAAGAAACGGGTCGAAAGACGTTTGTCTCAAACTCGGAAAAGGTGACATCGCCCTCGGAAGTCTCAACTTTGCTCTGCCAGGAATGGAGAGAGCCGCTTCCTCAGCTGGTGGCTGGGATCCCTTTCCCCCCTCTGCTTTGGGAGCCCTCACCGAGCAGCCATGCACCCACTCCGAGGCAGACACCAGTGCCAGATGGAGATGATCTTCGTGTCGGCACGCCACTGTGCTTCTGCTTCCAAGAACCATGGAAGATGATAGTGTTTTTGACTTGCTGACTGTGTGCTGTAATGGGATGGATGAAAAAGAAATTCATAAGAGATGAAATTCCTTATCTGTTTGGTGCCTGTTCGTAACTGGTGTCTAGAAAATAAAGTTGAATACTGAGGAATTCATTACTTAATGTACTCCTCCATCTTGGCAGGAATTTGATTTCCATGTTCGCTGGCCTGGAGTGAAACTACTTACATCTCTTTTAAAGCAGCAAGGACCTCAAGTGCAGCAGATAATTCTTGTCAGCCCTATGGGTAAGTGCTTGTGTTTGTTGCTGATGCACTTGAAGCTCAGCAAACATCGTGGCAGAGGGCTAGAGGAGTCTTGATCAAGGTGTTTTAAAGACCTCCAGCATAAAAAAGCTGCACCTGTTTCATGCCCTTTTTTTAAATGCATTTCTTGCAGGTGTTTCCAGACTCATGGATTTACTAGCAGACTCTAGGGAGGTTATACGGAATGATGTAAGTAAAGAACAAAGGCAGTTTGTCCTCTTAAATAGTAACTGTCAGTGGAATTGCTTTGTGCTTGTGCAGAGTTTGGAAGAAGTTAAACGGATGCATGTGAAGAAATGATTGTGGTTGCTAATTGGGAACAACTCATTCCACAGTTGAGCTGGGTGACTTCTCGGAGTCTTACAACAATCCACATAACAAAGGCAAACTGTTACTGTGTATTTATGGCAAACGTTCACCCTTATGTAGGGTTTTCCTAGTACATTAGCTGATCTTTCTCTTGCCCTTCTGTCAGGTTCCCTTCAATTCTTCCTCTTTATGCATCAGATGCCAAAATGCTCTGATTACTGTAGAAGAGATGAGGTGCTTTACAAGTTCCCCTTTGCCTCTGCAGAGCCACTCAGCATCCTTTTTAACAGTACTGTGCTTTGTTTTGAAGTGCAGTGAGGTACTGCACGGTGTCCATGGTGGGTTGTGTTACATGGGCCAAGTGGCAGGGCATGCAGTGCTGTCCTGGGATTCTGGCCAAGGATTATGCCGCTGCTGTAGCGGCATTCTAAGAGCCGTGAGTTGTGAAAAGCAATGTGGTTCTAGAAAACTAAGTTTAATTTCTTTTCTCCCCCACCTGTCAAGGGAGTCTTGTTGTTACAGCAATTGACAAAAAGCAACGCAGCCATACAGAAGATTGTTGCCTTTGAAAATGCCTTTGAGAGACTTCTGGATATCATAACAGAAGAAGGAAACAGTGATGGAGGTACAAAAAAGTCTTAAGACTTATTCATAGTCTGGTGCTTCTGCACAGACTGTTAGGTGACAGTGTTTACAGGCTGATGTTAGTATGGAATTGGAGCTCGGGCAGAACGTAGAGGGATCAGAACTTACAACCAGGTCGTAACAAAACAAGCAAAACCAGATTGAGTAAGTAAGCAAGGTTTCAGCGTCTTTTGAGGAGTCGTCTTGAGATATTTAGTTAAAACACCAGTTAATTTCTCTGAGCGTGTGTGTTCCTGTTCTCTTAGGTCTGCGAATGTGTGTACTTGAATGGCAGTGTCTGATATAGCAGTGTCACTGACGGAGTTACGCATCTGTGTTCCTCCTGCAAGATCCTTGGATGCTTGGAGTGGCTGGAAGTAACAGCTTGCTGAGTTCCTTCAGCCTCACTAATAACTTCAGTTTTCTGGTCGGCTTCTTGCCGAATCATTTACCTGTTGGGGCTGGAGGGGAAGGATAAAATATGAGCAAAGGTAGTCCTGCACTTAGGTGCCTTTTTTTTCCACTAGTAACACGTTGAGTTGACCACAGTTGTAGTTTGTTATAGGATCTGCTTCAGTAACAAGGCAAGTTGCTGTCCTGTGACCTTTCTGTGGGCTGCAGGAGCTGTTAATGCTTCTCTCCCAGCTGAATTATTCCACGTATGTAGGCATGGAAGGATTAAGCAAACCTTTATTCAAAGGTACTATTTTTAGGCAGTTAATAATTTTAGAAGACTTGGTATGTGCATTCCGAAGTGCTAAGAGTTCTCTGCTTCCCCCTTCCTACGAGTCCATTCCTCCTGTCTGCAGCCCTGCCCAGGGCTGGATTTTACCACCTGTGGCTCTGCAGCAGGAGTGGGAAGGGGGAATGTGACAGCTGGTCTCCCTTTGTTCTCCCACTTCCAAGTCTGGCACTGCCCCTGTGCTTTCAGAGGCGCAAGGAGTAGGGCTGGATCCTTTCTGTCGAGTCCAGATTTGGAGGCACCCCAGCAGCACCAGAAGCAGGCTGCATTTATTTGTGTTGTCTTCTGGGTGGAGTTGTCTGAGGATTTTCTTCCTGCAGGGTACCTAGTTAATTAGCCCCCATTTTCAGTACAGATAAAACCTGAGGGTAAAAAAAAAAAAGGCAGTTGCAATTCCAAGGAGTTGAGTTTGAATTGGCTCATTCTAAGGGCTGTTTCTAAGAACTGCTTCTCCCTCAAAATAACCCCAAAATTAGCTTTAAACAGAGCTGAAGATGTAGCCAGTGATTAAAGATAATGAATGTATAATCCAGCAAGAACTGATGCGGTTGCATCATGGTGCAGTTCAAGAGGAGCTTCATTTCAGAGCGTACAGTACCAGACCATAGTGCAGCCTGACTCTGCAGTAGGTATCCTTCAGGACACAAAGTGGTTGTGAGGCTTTGTTTGAAGTTCTACCCATTCCTGCCCAGTTAACTCACGCAAACTGCACACTCTTTGGAAATAATGTTGTTGCTTCAGACTTGTGGAAGCAACTCCATTATGGTTTCCTTGGAAGTATGCTGTATCAATGTGCTGGATTTGGTCAGGAAAGAGTTAACTCTC
>NW_010247093.1:3443-9199 GCF_000690775.1 Eurypyga helias | reverse complement strand
ATTCTGTGATTCTATGATTCAAGGCTTTGATTCCACCACATAGGAACAAATGCGAAGGAAAGGAGAACACCAAGGGCATCCATGGAAACAGGTGGGGGCCTAAATTGCTGAGCTTGTCTCAGGTTTATCCTACCGAAGTGCCCAGCCGTCCAGTGGGCACTGCAGGCAGACTTTAAATCCCCCTGCCACCTCCTTGCTGTTAGAGGGACTCCAAGTGGCTCCATGTTGTTGGCAGTGGATATGGATATGCATGTGTTGATGGGCACCAGCAGCATGGTGAACTAGTAACAGGTGTCCTGCTTCCCCTGCGGCACAGCAGAGCAGGAACAGCTGCTTTGCAGAGTGGATCTAAGTGGGTTTATTCCTGACTCTGTCTTGCCTGTCCCAGTAAACTTGCACGTTTCATACAAACAGCGTGCTCTCTTTGAAGTGTCAAAGGGACCATGCAAATTATCCAAGACTCATGACTTAGGACTCGTTTTCATGAAATCTTTTGATTTGAAGCCAGTGATAAGTATTTTGACTGGTATGATTGTCGCTTCAAAGCGATTATTTTAACTAACACCATTTTAAACTTTGTCTTGATGTCTTTGCAACTGGAAGAGTCACGTTGTGTTGCTACAGAGTACAGGAAAAACCTGAAATCAGTGCTGACTGGGACTGAATAATTAGATTTCCATTTCCAAGATGAAGAAGCAAGTGTATAGCATGAACAAACAAGCAAGTCTGAAAAAAACACTCATCTTCTGGATGATCATGGAAAATACAAATGAAGAGAGATCTCAAGAAGTCGTCTATACCATCCCAGATAGATGAATTTTATCTCTGCCATTCCTGACGTCCCAGATAGATGAATTTTATCTCTGACAAAGTTTTATCTGATCTCTTTTTAAAAAACATACACAATCCCCAGGCAATCCAGATTAATGCATCTCTAGTCTTATTTTTAGAAAGTTTTTCCTAACGTTTAAACGAAGTCTATTTCTGCTGCAACAGAATGTCTTGTTAATCTCCAGTATCTTTGTTTTTGAATACTGCTCTCGTATTTCTGTCAGGTTTCTCTTCACTAGAGCCAGCACCCCCTATTTCTCCCATCTTCCCATGGAAATTGTGTTTTTCTAGAGTTCTGATCATACACATTGCTCTCTTCTGTAGCCTGATGAGTGTTTTCTCTCTCCCAAGCATGGTGCCCCAAGCCAGGCTTGCTGAGTTCCAGCTGAGCTTTGCCAATACTGAGAAAAGTGGAAGGATTACTTCACATATCTTATAGCCTCTATTTATATTGGTTCCTCTCAGCACGTAGTTTGCTTTTTTTGAAAGAGTACGCAACCTCCGGAATATTTCTGTAGGGCTGCTCCCTACTCATTTACTCCTCAGCCTCTGTTTTTACAGTGGATTATTCTTGACCAGACATAAAATCTTGGATTTCCCATTCTTAAATGGCATCTTTTTTTTTTTTTTTGAAACTAGCAATCCTACTACAGCTATGTGGTTTATTAATGTGACATTGCTCTGCTGAATAGTAAACTTACACTTCTTCCAATTTACTTTCAGAAATGTTTTTAAGCCTTATTGTGCTGTTTTGTGCCTGGGATCTCTAAACCTTCAGCTTTGCTCTAATTATAGACCCAGAGCCCAGGTACAGTATGTTCATGTTCAGTCTGCACGTGGCCCCTTCACTTATCCTATTCCAGGTACGGTGGTATGATTATAGCTGTTTGACCTGTTGCACCATTGGAAGCTCAGCTTGTCCTGATAATAGCGCAGTTATGTTTACTGTCCTTGCAGCTCTGGCAATTACATCTCATTACACCACCTTAATTCTTCAAGCACTGAAATTTGAGTAATAATATGTCTAAAATTCAGGCACAGAGAAAAAGAGTTCTTTCAGCTTCAGCCTCTCTTTTATTTAGCTCTTCTCTTGAACTGCCTGTTTTCTCACAACACATTCCTCACTCTGTCACAACCAGTCATGATGTTTTTCCAAAAACCCTGGAAGACACTCTGAGGCCCTGCATCTGCCAGGAATTTTTTTACAAAAAACATTGCTAATACTTGAGCGCTTTCACCACAGAATGATGAAAAATATATCTCTAAAATACATCAGGTAGCGTGTTTTGAAGCACTGGTACAGGTGAGACCAAGGGCTGTGCACATCAAGCTGTTGGGGTTGAACCCCGGAGGACACCAGGTGCTTGGAGACTGAGGGCATCACCGTCAAGTTGTCACATTCTGTCACACCTTCGCTCATAGCCAAGAAGTGCTGTTTTGGTGTCTGTGTTTAAGAATTGAAGCATACTAACTTGCTTTATCTAGGTTTTGGACCTCACACCAGCTGAATCATCAGCTGGAAGAATATCCTGGGAATAGCTCTTCTTCATCTTGTCCAAGAACCTTTTCCAGCAACTTACAGCTATTTGAAAAGTTCTTAGACAAACTACGGTAAAAAGGGTTAATTGCAAACAACTCTCTTGCATCATCCCGGTGGAGTGCCTGACTACCTGACCACATCCTACATAGGAGGAACTTCGGCAGAGTTACGTAGTCTGCCCGAAGCCACGCAGCAGGTGAACAGCTGAATCTGGGGCTACAGGTCTCCTGCGATGGCTGGACAAGGCGATCATGCTTGCAAGTTTTCCTCAAATTATTGCTGTCATCCGGGGAATTAGGTTGGTATGCAGGGAAGCTATACATTGCTGTGAACACCAACTTTTCCAGACTGGAAAGGCGTGTGGCAGGATGCCCTTCTCCTCTTGCCTGGAGGCTTCATTAGCACAAATCTTGCAGAGACTGAGACCTCGTTAATTTGTTATCGCACAGAGCCTGTTTTAAAACGTGATCTGAAAAGAGCTCTTCAGATGGCTGTAATACCAGATTCTGGGTTGCAGCGATTCAGTATGCAACGTTGAGTCTTGCACCTGGCTTCTCTCAAATGCTTAGCCCAACAACAGACAATACCTCTCACGCTATTTATTCATCCAGCAGAGCTCGGCTGGCACGGAGCGCAGGCGTTCGTCGTGTCGGGACAAAGCAAGAAAGGGAACCTGTCGGGAAGCGCTTGGGATCCCCACTCAGCTCCTGCGTGTGTAAAATCCATGTGCATACATACATACCGTGATACACTGTAGGAACAATTTATGAAATATACAAATATTGTCTATATGCCAGGCTAAAATTAGGGTTGGGCGTGCGAGCTGAGGATGTTGTGAAGTGTTGACTGTCTTTGTCACCGATGCAGTGCCTCAGACCTGGACGCAGGAAAGTATATGCCAGGCTAAAATTAGGGTTGGACGTGCGAGCTGAGGATGTTGTGAAGTGTTGACTGTCACTGATGCAGTGCCTCAGACCTGGAGGCAGGAAAGGTCACGTCTTTTTTATCCAGTGTGATCACCTCAGGCTCTGTTGCAATAGACATTATTTGATCTTCTCTCAGAAGTACTTGGCCTTTTGGTTTTTATCTACTGGGGCCGGTCCGAGCTCTGTTGGGAAGCGTTGGGCTCAGTATTTGCAAGAAACATCCACGTCTGAAAAGAGTAACAACACAGGATCATGGCGTGTGGCTTTGTACCCTGCAAAGACTGAGAGGTCTATAAAAAATGAAGGTACTTTGCGATTAGCTGGAGCCTTACGGTTGAAATCCAAGCACAGCCAAGTATATGATGTGATTCATATTACTTGGTGCTAAACTGATGTTGCTAATTCTTTTGTAACTCGTCACAACTGAACAAAGATAGTGCTCACTATTTTAGGAAGCATATGAATCAGTGGGAGAGCCGAAAGGAAACAAACAGCTCACTGGTGAGACTAAAAACGTCTCAGAGATGTGAACAGTGTGTGTCTGCTGACTCTGCGGTTGGGCAGAGAAATTCGAGGATGGGTTTTAGGCATGGCTAGCCACACAACAAAACACGCTTTGAACTGACAATTGAAGGAGGAAGCTCTGTTGCACCGTCTGTCATTCCCACATGATTTAAAGCACCGATGTGCTACAAACCGAGAATCCTACTTATCCTCTCACCGAACATTTACACAGTCATTGCGAAGATAAATCCCACACAGGAATATAAATTAATGGCGCCAAGGTAAATTCCTCCTAAACTCAGCTTGTAGTAGGTGCTTAAGAACAATGCTTAAAGAACACGGACCTTCAGCAGCTTTCTTCAGCGTTGCAGAAGCACACTTTCCTCTACACGGACTGCAGGATGCCCATCATCCTCAGTCACCACTGAAATAAAGAACAACAACAAAAAAAAGAGAAGTGTTAATAACCGTGGTAATAACCCATCGAACATCTGACGCCTGTAGTAATTTTGTAAATGTTACAGATGCGTGTTCAGTGCCAAAGTCAAAAATTCACGGGTCATTTCTCCTTTGGATGATAAGAGCGCTTTACTTGGCAGTCTTAAGCGGGAGACATGCTCCTGGAAAACCTCCCTAATCACAAGGCAGAGAGGAAAACAGTAAGGCAGCATGATTCCTGGTTGTACCCAGAGGTACAATAGGGTCTTTTATCACCGGGTGCCTGAAGGAGAGGACAGGTTCAGGCAAGAGCAGTGAAGCCATGCTGGACTTTTTCTAGTACGAGAGGCAAGTATGAAAGGGGACGGACAAACCCAATGGAAAATGTTTGATCAATGCCTTTGGGCTTGGGAGAAAAATCGCTCACATAATGAGACCAGAAGAGACATCTGCCTCTGGCTCTGGGCTGGCTGGCACTGCAGTACGGCACTACCTGCGGAGATGCCTGACGCGCTCCAGCCCGAGCTAACGACCCAAATGCTGCCACTGAAGGTGCTCTAGAAAAATAAGCAGAGTTATCCCGTCTGTGGAAATCTATACTGACATCTGAGAGGATTTTTTTATTTTGACAGAGCAGAGGGAAATAGCTCCAAGCGTGGCTAAAGCTTCCCGTTATTTTTTCAATCTGGCTATGATTTACAATGGCTTCCTGCCAATGGCAGCTTGAAGACGGAGTTATACCTGGGTTTGCTCTCGAACAATATGAAAAGCTGGAATTGCATTTTGACAGTTTCTAAGGGAAAAGAGTTCCTTTTCAGCAAGGATTCTTTGCTGAAAAGGACACCCGGTTTAATGTTTTAAGATAATAGTTCTTCCACAGAAAACTGAATCCCTCAACCTTTTCAGTCTGGTTTGGAGGATCATATCCAGTAATTCCTGCCTCTTTGGATCTCGCTCAGCCAAATCATGAGGCTCCTAGTCATGTCAAAATTGGATTCTTGAATTTGCTGAGTTCATGCTCTAGAAACACAGAAACAGGTCTCTTAACACCTGTTTTGCATAAAAGTCTGGAAAGGCCTGCCCTTTCTCAAAATCTTCGCTTGCTGCTTGGGAATATAGCACTAGAAACTTGTGACTTACAGCAGGAACAAACAATCTGGTATCTTTAAGCCAATGTTGCAGAAACCATTGCGCTACGCAGGGTCAGAAGAAGAAGAGCAGAAAAGGAAGTGCCCTTTCTTGTTGAGATTGATGTTTAAATCTAGAAGTCCGCTGCAAAAAGGGGGCTGACGTTTGTGCAAGGACACGAATGTCAGACTGTGCTTGTTTTTAAGCTTGGATCTGTTCAGGCTGCGTGTGCTGTAAACGACAGATCTGAAGTGTTTGTACCTAAATTTGGACATAAAGGCTCGGACTCTTTCAAACAGCAGCTAGTATCTTTTCCATAGGAAAAAAAACCCCCGTATTCTCTTTTGGTTAAGTATAAACTTCAGATATTTTTTATATTATAGACTTCC
>NW_010247093.1:0-3432 GCF_000690775.1 Eurypyga helias | reverse complement strand
GCAGGACAGACCAAGACCTGACAGCAATGATCTTGCAGCATCTCTTCCCATACAGCACAGGACTTTCTGCCAGAGCCAGACAGAAGGCCTCTTCCACGGAGCAAAAGGCATTAGACTTGGTCTTCGTCGCGATTAGATTCAGGGCATCAGTTTGTCACTGAGCTTTAAACTGAAGCTTTGGTTTTGGTGTTGCTGCACAGACCCTAAACCAATGACACGCATTTCAACGAAGGTGAAGGGTGCGAAGGTCCCTGTGCAGATGTGGCAGGTTTATGCAGCATGGGAACAACGGATTTGTTTGTGCAATTCACTGAGTCATATCAAGTGGCTTGTTACACATTTTTTGAAATATTTTTTATTTATCTTTGTCTGGAGGATTTATCTTCTCCAAAGTAGAGGGACTTTATATTTTTATTCTGTGGAAGCCCTATTTGGTGTCATTCTCCCTCCGGCTACTCAATATTTCGAGTACGGAGACAGATCTGCGTTCTCACCCACCGCTTGAACAGGTACGTCTGCGGGACGGGGCCCCTCCAAGAGGCACGGCACATGGCAGTGCTCGGTTACGAGCTCAATGTGCTCGTCGCGACTCACGGGTCGCAAGGTAGGAAGGTCAGCGTTCCTGCACCCCGTGGCTAGACACATATTGTGCCTCTAAATGCTGCCGTAGTATTTCACCGTAGTGGGAACCTGGACAATAGGTCATGCCTGGCATTACTGCGTAGGATCTTGAAAAATCAATACAGTTCAAATAGCAGGGGACAGCTGCCCAGTCGCTTACTATTCCTACGACGCACAGAGTGCTCGGGACGCGCAGGGGAATTTTTGCAGGCACAGCAATGGCTGTGCCATTAAGCTGCCACTGAGCATGCAGAAAGTACAGCAGACTCTCTGCTGATTCCTATCAATAATTCAGAGTCCTGCAAGGGCACATGTTGTTGGGAACATGGACGGTTCCCTTCCTCCAGAGAACTCTCCAGACTTCATTTTTTTCTGTAATACAAATACAAAAGTCAAATTCCTCAAGGGAAGGCCAGTTCCTGAGTCAGCTTTTGTGTCCAGCAAGCCCCAGACCAAAGTGACTGTATTTCTTTTGCTGTCTGAGGGCCTGGTCTAACAACCACTGGAATCAATAGCAGGGCTAATTGATTTGAAAGGCTTTGCATAACGCATCCAAGGCCGCAGCCCGCACAGGGAAACTTGCCGTTGACCTCAGGGAATGCAAGATGAAATACTCTCGGGCTCTTGGTCACCAGGTATTTAAGTCCACATACGTAATTTATTTTGTTTGTAACCATTCACATGCCATTCAAGTACTTGTCAGATCTGGAACAAAAGCCTGCGGGTTGCCACGTTGAGAAGAGGGGTGGCTTTCAGATCTGCCTCTTTTCCACCAACAGCGATGTGATTTGGGGGAAAGCATAAGCAAGTCCATTGTTTCTACCATGTTGTGCTGGTAGGGAATTAAAGGAGATAAGTGAAATGAAGAGGAAAGAAGTTGAGAACGACCTCAGAGAAAGAGATTCTGTCCCTTTAATTACTTCTCAGGGGACTTTAAAAAATATAAACACTGGCCCTTTAACTTTATTACGAGTCTGTATCTCAAATACATCCCAAGCTTTCCTAGGGCTTGCCTACACTGGAAAAATGCATTATGTTAATTGATTAACACGTAATGCTTAATATAACAGTCAATATAAACAAAGACTACTATGTTAAACATCTTCTGTTGTTGTTGACCCAGGGTAACCCAGCTGCCAAGCATGACAGCTCTTGTCTACACTAAGGGCTTTGTATCGCCTTAATTAACTTCTTCTAACACAACGTAATTTTGCAACGCAGATAAATCCTTTGGGGCATTTATTCTGAAAATTTAATTTTCTGTCTCGCCTATCTGGAATCCACAGACACGCGATGCTTCTGCCACTCCCCCCGACTCCCCCCACCTTCAGTCTTGGAGCCTCTATCATTGAAAATCAGAGAGGCTTTGCAGGGTTTCTCCAGAGTCTCATCCAGTTCGATCAAACGTACAGTCAGTTTACGCCCCTTGACAGTACCGATGTTATAAAGTTGATCTCATAATTCAGGGAGGGTTAGTTCAACCTAGAAAAGTATCATTAAATACCAAACATTGAAGTTTTTTGCTAAAAAACTGCAAATGGTACAGCTAGACCTTTAGTCAGTCAAGTTACATGGCCTGTTCCCAGCTGCTGGAAGAGGCTTCCCAGTGTTTTTTCAAAATTTACTATCTCTGTTTTGTTTTACATAGAAAAGCTTTGTCCCTACAAGAAACAACAACAACAAAAAAGTACAAAAAAGATATTATTAAACACTGAGGTTAAAAGATCAAGAAGTTTATCTGGACTCCAGCAACTGTAGCACACTCATGTTGCACACCTTGTATTTTGGTAGAAAATGTTGTTATCACTTGCTGCAAATCCAATTGCTCAGCACTACTGAAACAATGAAAAATCCAAGATGTGTGACATATAAAGCAGTTTGGCTACACATTACCCATTTATTCCAGTGTCTTCCGAAGGATGCAGGTATTTGCCTGGCTGGCATTTGCTGCAGTCTGAAGCGACTATTAACACTGATATATTCAGGGTTATGTCACAGAATCACAGAAAGGTTTGGGTTGGAGGGGACCTTAAAGACCATCTAGTTCCAATCCCCCTGCCATGGGCAGGGACACCTTCCACTAGACCAGGCTGACCAAAGCCTATTACGCGACTGAAGGTGTGCAACAGGGTAATGCCTGGACTGTAATTCCACTACCCAGAACTCCTGAGGAAAAGGCTGAGAGAGTTGGGCTTGTTCAGCCTGGAGAAGAGAAGGCTCCGGGGACACCTTATAGCACCTTCCAGTACCTGAAGGGGCTACGAGGAAGCTGGGGGGGACTTTTTACAAGGGCCTGTAGTGACAGAACAAGGGGTAACGGGTGTAAATTGAAAATGGGGAGATTTAGATTAGATATCAGGAAGAAAATTATTCCCAGAGAGGGTGGTGAAGCACTGGATCTGGTTGCCCAGAGAAGCTGTGGATGCCCCATCCCTGGAAGTGTTCAAGGCCAGGCTGGATGAGGCTTTGAGCAACCTGGTCTAGTGGAATTTTTGGTCTAGTGGAGGGTGTCCCTGCCCATGGCAGGGGGGTTGGAACTAGATGATCTTTAAGGCCCTTTCCAACCCAAACCATTCCATAAATCAAGACTGTGCGTCTTTAATGACAAATCAATTGCACATTCTTAATTAATAATTAATTTCCATGACTAACTGTGGTTTTGTTTACTTAACTACCTCTACTCTTTACCACACCACTGCCACCTCGGCGCAATTCCACCCCCCCGTTCTGTTCAGCACTTTATTTCCCCAAATTTAGCGAATGTACCCACAGGGACACCGATGACGCGGGGGGGAGGGCGGGGCGAACGCG
>NW_010247092.1:49734-51758 GCF_000690775.1 Eurypyga helias | reverse complement strand
GGCCCCGGCGGTGCTGGACAGCTCCCTGCGCCTGCAGGCCGGGCGGGCGGCGGGTCCGTCTCGCTTCCTGCCGGTCGTTACGGCCAGCCAACTTCTCCGGCTGACTTTGGGGGAGCTGGAGCTTAGGGGGGAAAAAAAGTCGTTTAAAAAAGCTGGGAAGGCTGGATGCTGCCCTCCGTTTGGGGAGCCAGAAGTTCTCATCTCGGTGCGAGCACTAATGCTAATATTGCAGGGCATGTCCAAGGAAGAAAAGAAGAAACTAAATTCATCCCCCCGTTATTTTGAAAGGAGAAAGGTGGCAGACACAAAGCTGAGAAGCTTGGATGCCCTGGAAGACAAGGCAAGGTGTCAGCTTCCCGAATTTCCCTACCCATGCAGCCAGTTTGGAGACACCTGGAGAATTTCATGGCAGTACTGATAACCCCGTGTAGTCCTTGCCAGAAAGGCTCCAAGGAAATGTGATGTCAACTGTAGTTCATCCTACCGCCAAGGAAGGCAGCTTGTCGTTACTTTATCCTCGTTCAAACAAAACTTATTTTAAAAGGCAACATTTTTTTTTCACTCTAGCTTTCCTCTGTATTACAACACACATTTTACACCCTTATCCTGTTAAATATCTGAGTGCAGCCTAAACAAGAGCCCACTGGAGAAACTGGGAAGATTTCCGCAGGCACGAAGGAGCTTTTGAGCATGGCCCCAGGCAGCACAAACCGCATGTCTGCGTTCAGAAGGGGCACAGGTCTGTTTGCGTGCTGCATTTAAGTAGGACACGACAGCTCTCGCCAAGGCATTGCTTTCAGTGTCATCATCCCTGTTTCTATTGGCTCACCCAGTTTCTATTTCTTTTCTTATTATTCTTGTTTTCCTATCAAAATATAGATGCAGATTAGGAGAAGCAATGGATCACCTCTTGTCATGACATATTTTTCAATTTTAGGGGCTTGAAGCCTGTGGCTTGCAAGGATGTATAATAAAGCCAGGGTGCTCCATACTACCGTCTGTTGTCTTATTAAATGTTACGTTTGGGATGCAGAGACTTTCTTTTTGCAGTCCTGGTGAGGTTCTCAGCAGCACTAGGACAGGAACCAGACATGACTTCACCTGAAAGTTAATTCACACGTGAACCTCCAAATGCATTCTCCTCCCGTCTTTTCCCCTCTAATGAATAACAATATTCATCAGTACCTTAGTGCAGAGAGATAAGTCAGCTACTCTGCTTTTCCCTCCTTCCTTCTAAATAAATCCTCATTTTAACAGGTTGAGACCTGCTGCAGAAGCCCATGCCTGTCCTCAGTCCAAGCTCCTGCCACTAGGGAGATTTAGGAATGAAGGGATCAGGAAGGTGCCCTTTGGTGCCAAACACTATCCCTGGCACAGGATACTCTGTGGTAAGATGTTAACTTTCTTCACATGCTTCAGTTTCCATTAAACTTGTTTCCTTCTCATAGACCATATCGTACAGTCTTCAGCGAAGCAAACCCACTGGTTTCTTGGCCGATGCAGTGACAGAAACAACTGGGCAAGAGCCTCCTAATTCAGCATGGAAAATGCAAATACATATTCATAAGTCTAAACTGCTAAAATACTGAAGTGTCAACTGGTTCCATGTGCAGTCCTTCAGCTGCAGGGTAAGCAACTTGCTTGTGGGCATATCTGTATTTTATTCCACACACAAGGGAAAAACAGTTTCAAGATGACTAAACAGAGATTTTCTAAGTCCTCGGTTTCCTCTTGTTCTTAAAGTTTAAAGTAGCACTTCTCAATGCAACTTATCATTAGCGTTTGACAGTTGAGTTCCCCTTGCAACATTAAAAATTACTTCCTTCATGCCCCTCATGGCCATATTCCTTTTATGTTTGTCATGTGGTGTCCCTGAAATGTGAAGTGACTATTCCTGAGGTCAGGATCATTATAACTGAATGCACTCGTATACCAAATCAAGTCTTCTCAAGAATATAAAAGACATTTTCCTTCAGCATCTAGACAATGAAGTTCACCACTCAGTAAAAAATGAAGTTAGGACT
>NW_010247092.1:28173-49703 GCF_000690775.1 Eurypyga helias | reverse complement strand
GTCCCTTCTGAAGCAGCACCTTGAGTAAACCCAGAGTCAGTGTCACTATTCACTGGCTACGCTGTTCTGCTCAGCTATGAGCTTTAAAACTTGTAGATGCAAGCCCGATACCTGCCTAGTCTGGTTACAAAGATGTTGGCAATCTGCATACTGCAAATCTGTTTGGGATTCATGGTATAAAATAAATGGAATTGGATAGATGCACCAGCTGGAAAAGTACCAAACACCATCACAAATTGTCTTGAGATGAATAGAAATGGACAGCAGAAGATCCAAGTTGATGCAGGTCCTGGAGGTGAGTCTGGTGAGGCCAATGAGTCATTCAGTCCCTGGTTAATTATTCTCATTTTATCCCTTCTGATCCAGATACAACCTTGGCAAAAGCTAAATACCAGAGAGGGTTGCTTCATCTGACAGTCAAATGCCTTTGACAGCACATAGGCAGCTACAGCACAGAAGAGAACAAGTGTTCTTCTTTTATACATGTCTCATCAGCCCAGATTTGCAGTTGGCATGTTATTGGATGAATAGCAGAAGTGTCTGTAGAATGCATAAGGTTCACCAAAACAGCACCTATGTAGCTCTTCTACCATACTACAACAGAGTGCAATTCATCTGTCCTATGTGTATTGCAGACAGTTCAGAAAAGAATATGAATATTTTTAATTCTTTTACAATCTCTAAAGTATAATTTCTCTCCTGATAAAAATATTTTGGAATACACAAATATTTTCTAAATTTTATTCTGTTTTCAAATTTTTGGTTCCAGTCAGCAAAACCCACAATAATGAGTTCAGCCCTGACAGAAAATCCATGACTTTTAATTTCCCTTAACTGCAACATGTTACTTTATTGTTATTTGTTCACTATTTTAACTCATTTGTTATTAACTAAGCATTTCTCATCAGGCATGATATGCTGCAGTTTTGATGTTATTATTTTTATTTACAAATGCTGTTTTTTCTGCAGTTCACAGAGCCTTGAAAAATTAAAATAACAAAAACAACTTCATCATAGTGCATTGCATTGTCCTTTGTGCATTTGTTGAGAAAAATGTTAGTCGCAGAGCTGCTGGAAGGAACTATTTCAATTAATCCCACTTAGGGATTAGTTGCATATATCACATACTTTTCATGTAATTTCACCTATTGCATTATATGGCTTTTTATAATGTTATTCTTATAGTACTGCTGAAGCTATAAGCACTTAATTTTCCTTTAATAGAAAAGGTTGTTGTCCTGGGATCAATGTCTCCCACAGAGAAAGTAAACATCTGTTTTGCAAAGCATTTCTAAAGCAGCAGGAGACCATTATCCTGTGACAACATTCTATTACAATTACTTTATTGAAGTCAGGCAAAATGAGTGATGTGTAGCAAATTTATTCTTTTTTTCACATTCTGCCAAACCTTCCTGTTCTTTATCCAATGACTTCCATCTGGAGTATTGCCTGGAAGGATGGTTGGGGCATTCTGCCATTTGTCATTAATGATCTGTTGAAATACGATTGGCTTCAAGAACAGATCAATTTTATGTCTCAGCTACTCAGAAATAAAGTTTACGTGCAAGATGCAGCAGATTTGCATTGGCCAAAGTTGATGTTGTAGTAATCAAGTTATGTTTGAGTCCATCATGTTGCAGAGTGTTGCACACTGAAGGAGCAATTAATCTATTTTGCACTGTGGGGTGAGATATTACATAATGAAGGCAACAGAATCTGCATCTTAATGTTCATGAAATGTCTTTAATCTGTGTCATGGTTTAACTCCAGCCCATAAAATACCACAAAGCCTTTCACACACCTCCCCCCTGACTGAAACCAGCGCAATCTGTGACTTTCATCTAATTTTTAAGAGTTTTATTCTTCTCATGGATGAGAAAAGCAAAGTGTGACTGATATTATGAGTCTCTCACTACACAGCAGATCAATAGGAGAATCAGGAATTCCTTGTTGCCTAATCTAACTTCCAGACAACTTTATTCAGAATCAATCTATTTGAAACATGAATGGCCACTATCAGATCCATTCATAATTTCAGGGGTTTCACTATACCAGCTTCCCAAAGAAGGATCAAAACAAGATGTCAAGGCTATGGAATGAGATGTGTTACATTGACATGATCACTATTCGACAAAATAAAAATGGTAGAGGAAGCTGCAAGGGAGTGAAAAAGATAAGAACGCATACATAACAGTGCTCTGACCCATGATTAGGTCAAACTAAGATTACAGATCTCAGGGACAACTTCTGATGACATAGAGCTTCAACTGATTATCTACAAGGAACACAGAGCTGGTTAAACATTCAGACTTAAAAATTTATAAATTGTAGAAGGAAAAATGCAGCACAGTAGTAAAAATCTCTTATTCCCACTGGCTTGTACAGACAGCCAGATTTACTGAATTCAACACCGGATGAGGTAAAATGAACCTCTTCTTGATCAGCACTTCTTCTGTGAACTGAGCATAGGACAGGTGACAGAGGCCCCACAAGTTCTGTCTCAGAGTTACCTATAAACACCACCCAAATTCATTTAAAACTCCAAAACAAGAAGATGCTGATGGGCATCTAGATGCTGGTCTAGAGCTACCTCACCCCAGCACGCTCTGCAGCTGAGCCAAGCTACAACTTACAGAACAGCTCCCTACAGAAGACACTTTGGTTTCACTCTTGCAACGGTATTTATCCCAGATAGAATTCCTGCTATAGATAGGTTTTGTAAGGACATCAATGTCATCAATCAGGCTAATCCAAAGAAAATATAACGGTATCTCTCTATGAGAGTAAAGCCAACTTGCTTTCAAGCATCCTCTGTATCACCGCAGGAGTTCAAGCAGACATTTTTCTAGACTTCTGAAGCAGCTTCCTGCACTCTTCATACACCACGAGAATCCAAAATGGCAAGGACTTTCAGAGTCTCTTGTGTTCTAGGCAGAGGCTGAATGAAACCAGCATCCCCACATTTCCTCAATTGGCTGCTAGGACCGCCTGACCACCTGAGAGAAGGCAGAGATGATACCCATGAGGCAGGGAGCTCCTCCAAGGAGTTAGCACGTAGGTCCTGAGAAAATTAGGGTGGTGACGCAGTACTGACCAGGTTTTACCAGGCCTGATGGAGGAGTAGCCTGCCAAGGCAAACCGTGCTGCAGAGCATCCGGGAGATGATCAGCCTGCAGAAGAGCGTGCATGGGAAGCTTTTCTTGACTAGCTCATCCAGGACGTGGCTCAGAACATGACAGCAAGTTCTACCAAAGGAGACCACGCCAGTGTACGTAGTACATAGTGTTGTAGTGCATCTTCTTTAGTGTCACCTGAACTAGCTGGTCCTTTCCACAAACATTACACTTCTATTACAGTTTATGTCTTTACAAATCAACACCTTCTACCAGATGGTTTCCGATTTAAAAATTCTGACATGTAAATCATTGTCATTAATGTCCTCTCACCAACTGGACTGAGCTTAACTCACACTGGCATTTTGCCTGGCTAGGTTCCCCTTTTCTTTTTTATCTTAATAACAGGAAATAATACGATATTTTCCTCAGGCTTCTTTAAAAGTGAGATCTCATATCGTGTAACAGGTGGGAACAATTTATCTTAGAAGCTTCTTTGAGTCCTATAATGGATGAAATGGTTAACACATTGTCTGCAATGACTTGTTCCCATGAAGCACAAAAAGGAATAAAGAGGTTTTACTTATATACAGTTTCAGCAACAGAAGAGAGAAGAGAGGGAAGAGAGTGTGCTCAAACCTACAGATATAGATAATAAGAAACCATTAAGATAGTACCTAAAAATATTTATAGCATCTGCCTACAGGATATTATTCACTGAACACAGAGTCAGCCAAAATGTTGTCCAAATTAAAGATCCTGTTAAGCTTCTAGATAACATCTATTGTAATAAAATCTACTCTATTTCACCCAGATATGGCAAATGATACTGTTGCAAAAGTAATTTCTGCAAGCAGGAAAATTAAATGTATGTAGCTCCTTACTTTGCTGGTCTTGGGATCTTTCACTAGATGTATCTTCAGTGTGAACTTCAGCCCGTCTCTGCTTAGTAGTGCATAGCAGTTTTAAGTACTTAGTAGTGTTCAGCAAGCTTTCCAGATGTTCGACTCTAACCTCCTGATGTTGTGGCTACTTGTGGAAAAAGACTCCTAATATTTTAGAGAATTTTTTACAAGAGTTGCAAAATATGGTGACTTAAGTTTTAGCATCAGTTAGGAATCCACTTTTCTGTTCCTTCCATTCTTCTCTTGCTTCTTTAGTCCTTGAAAACTTAATTGCTCTTTCCATCTCATTCTTCACTTTCACTTGGCTCCTTAGAACAAGGCTACAGGTAAATGCCGAGGTAAGTTATTTTCCTGTCATTTAGTTTTGGTGAATTAATACAACTTTCAAATATGAGCACTACTCAGCATACTGTGACCCTTGCGGATGTTATTTAGCATCAGAATACCACAATTTCGTACTTCAAAGTTTCTTATGGTCTTTGCAAAACAGATCATTGGTTCCCAGAGGAATATTTTTAAGCAGAGAGTACTTTGAATACTAATGGGAAAGCCGTGACTGAGAGTGTTTAAATAAATATATTTTACAATGGTAACACAACTGGAAACAAATATATATATGCAATTTCAGCTTCAGATTCTGAGTTTGTCCCTGCCTAAAATGTTCTGTTGGGGGAGGGAGTTGAAGAGGATAAACAAATAAAGGAAAATATAAGCAGAAAAAGCCCAATTCTTTTCTCTATGAAAAATTCCTAATCCATTCTCAAGTTCTCTTTCAAGTTGACATATATTATGCAAACATGTTTGACAAAGGTAAGTTACTGTAAGGGAGTCACACATCTGGGGGCATTGCAATGTGTTTGCCATAACACCAATGTTTCACTTTTGTAGCATGTTTCATTCCAAACTTCTCAAGGCAATTTGCGAGCAATTACAGAGGAAATGCCTGTAATGTGAATAAGCTTGAACAACCAACTGCGATTTCATGGTGGATTTAAAAGCACTGTGTGCCAAATCCAGTAGTTTTCATCCCTACTGGCACCAGCTGGGGGGCTCAGCACCTTGCAAGAAATCCTCAGGACTTCTCTGAATTAGGACCTGGGTTAATCATTCTCAAAATCTTTTACAAGAAAAAACAAATCCACAGGCAAGATACATACAGCTATAATAGGAATTTAACTGCTTGTAGCAATGCAAAAATAAATTCTAGCTTCAAAAAACATTTGCTACTAAAGGAATAATGTTTTTAAAAACTGGTCTCTTTAGATAAATAAAACAGATGTGCGAAGTATCTTTACAGAAAAGTACCATTAAGAGCCTGAAACAATGGAACTGAGTCTTAAGAGAATGGTAGTTCACATTTTGCAATTAAAGCTAACAGGTAAAGCAGATTCATGGAATATTTCTCTTAAAAAGACAAGGTAGATCTAAGCTCTCATTGCAGTGGTACAGCCAAGTGCCTGGTTTGCAGAAGGTGAACACAGCAGGGCAGATTACCCACAAGTAAAGTTTTCTATAATACCAGATTTTCACTTCATCTTTCAATAAGATTCAGCTAAAGCTAATCCACAGAAGTTAAAAATACCTTCTGTAAACCAATAAGAATTTGATTCCAAAATGGTGAAAGTGTTAATATAGTTGGTTTGAACTACTTTTAGTAATAATCTGTGCACAATACAAAACTCCTATAAAATATCATGCCCTGCTTTTGCCATGAAGTGAAACGTATGCCTGCTGTGTCATCTCAAATTGACCACACTGGTTTTCCTTCATGCATATGGTTTGTCTTCAAACAGTGTCATATTTTCCATCCACTGGGAATAGTTTAATGCTTTACATGACTCAACAGGAACAGGGTGTTAAAAACGTTAAACAGCAATTTCTTTGTTGGTTGGAAACAAATGCAGTGCAACGCAATGCAATGCATTGCAGCAGAATGGTTGGAAACAAATGCAGTGCAACGTTTCCAACCTGCAGAAGCAGGTTAACATCAAAAACGTCCCTATACCTCAAGTGCTGAACATTTTCCCAGATTCTGAGAAGTACTTTAAACTCATTGCAGGTGAAAAGTAGGAAAAAGGGCATGGCATAGGTCTTAACCTACGCAATTCATCATTTAAGAGAAATTAATTTTTGCTTACCACAAAAGCTTTAAAATGGTTAATGCAGACAAGACCTGAAAATGAAAGAGAAAAATGTGAAATTACACTAAGGCAAATTATAGGGGCATGTATAAGAAACACTGATCTTATTGCCAAATAAGTTCTTAAATAAGAAACCTTTAAAGGAAATCTGGGAAATAAGTAACAAAGTACTATGCTACTGTCTGGAGTATCTTCCACTCTCTCTGCTGCTGCCAATAATTCTTAAATATTTCAAGTTTTAAAATTCTTTCTTCTCTTCTTCTTTTTTCCCATCCTTTCCTGTCCTGTTCTGCTATCCCTTACTTATAAAATAAAAGTCAACATATAGGTCATTAAATATTGAAAACAATAAAATTTCAATGCAAGCCAACTCATTTAAGTGTACAGATATATAAAACAGAAGCAAAAGTTCTGCTATTAGAAAAGACAAGTGTACCTGTTATTATCAAGCAAAGCAATTTCATCATAATCTGAACACTTGAGACATATCTTGGAAGAGAATTATTTTCAGGGTAATTAGGTTTTAAATAGTGTGAAAAGTCTTGTGTGGGGTATCTGTATTGAGTGAAGTTTCAGCCTTGGCTAGAAAAGAAATATGGGCGATAAAGACAGGCAGAGAGACAGATTTGATGTCACAAGGGGCAGATTAGAAATGGATAGGTAAAGAATTAAACTTATATGACTTACCAAAGCAGAAAGCTCTGCCAATTAAAACTTGCCAACATCACATTAACTTCTCATGAATGGATTTTATAAGATGATGCCAGATTCTGATTTTACATGAATCAAGAAGTCACACCAAGGAAATCTCTACTTCCTATAAATGACCCATCTTCTTCAATTGGCCCAGCCAGAAGCTGAGTAGTGTTTATAATTCCACATTAAGAAATTTCACAGTATAAATCATAGAATCATAGAATGGTTTGGGTTGGAAGGGACCTTAAAGATCATCTAGTTCCAAGCCCCCTGCCATGGGCAGGGACACCTTCCACTAGACCAGGCTGCTCAAAGCCTCATCCAGCCTGGCCTTGAAGACATCCAGGGATGGGGTATCCACAGCTTCTCTGGGCAACCTGTTCCAGTGCCTGACCACCCTCTCTGTGAAGAATTTCTTCCTGATATCTAATCTAAACCTCCCCACTTTCAATTTAATCCCATTCCCCCTTGTCCTGTCACTACAGACCCTTGTAAAAAGTCCTCTCCATCTTCCTTGTAGACCCCTTCAGGTACTGGAAGGCTGCAGTAAGGCCTCCCTGGAGCCTTCTCTTCTGCAGGCTGAACAAGCCCAACTCTCTCAGTCTTTCATCATAGGAGAGGTGCTCCAGCCCTTTGATCATCTTTGTGGCCCTCCTCTGGCCCTCCTAAAACTTAACTTTACTAGCAAATTCTGGGAAAGAACTGAGTCACAGTAAACTTGGATCAACATTACAACTCATACACCCTTCCTTAATTTTCTTTGACTTTAAAAAGAAACCTGGCTTAGAAAAGGCCGCAAGATTTGTGTTCTTCATTCCTTCTTCTGAAATACCTTGGGTTCTTTTACTGTTGATGAGAGTGCAATGTGTATAATGTATGCATAAGACTCTACACTGAAGACAACCCTTATAATAGAATTTTATTATTTTAGAGGGCTGGAATTTATGAGGCTTCTGTGCTTTTTTTTCTGTGTAGGAAAACGAAGCTGTCTATCAGAAGGAAAATCAGGCTCTACTGGGAACAGCTGAACCATAAAAATGAAAGCAATGGGAATTTAAAAGGTGAGGTGATAAACATCTTAATGCTATGGAGGTTTTGCATAATGCTGGTGGAAATGAGAAGAGCAACAAGCCACTATGCTTGCAAGAAAAAACTCAGAGGTGGCAACATTCATCCTCAGCCCTGGAAAGTGAGTAGAGTTGGTGGAGAGAGGACATCCCACTCCCAAATAACAGGGAGCACCACTGCTACCCGCAGCATCACAGCCCAGGGCTGGGGTTACAGTTTGGAGTAGGGCTGTTCCTACTTTCATGGGGGTCCTGGGGTGCAAGCCCACTCCTGCCTGCCCCAGCACCCATCACCTCCCAACCACCCTCCCAGTGTCCTCACAGGCATTGCAGCCCCCTGATGTCCTGCTGGCTGGGTCACACTGCCTGGCTCGGTGCAGCAGAGACAGGGGTATCACTGCAGCTCTGGGGGAGGTAGGGAGAACGTCAGGATTTCTGCCTATCCATGCTCAGCAGCTTTTTTGTACTTCTGTGGCTACCAGATGAATTTCACATGCTGTACATTTTTCATCACTCCTAGGAGGGCTGCCTACCACTGTGAGACCCACAGCTTTCATGTCTGTATAGGATCCTATAGTGAAAGCACTACTAATTCAGACAGAAAAGGAGATCTCCTTTTCAGACCTCATCTTTCCTTCTGAGAAGAGAAAGAGGTTGAAAGCTACATTAGGAAAATGTCCCTGTCTCAGCTGGGGGAGCCACAGCTGTGGCACACCCTGGTTATCCTACAAAATGCATTCTCACTAAATCCTCTTTGCTCTGTCATGTCCTCTGCCCTCACTTATTTAGCTCACAGACGAGAGTCCTCAGCAGAGCAGAAAAGGGCAGGACAAGGCACAATGTGGCCCATAACATAGAGTTTAAAAATATGTCTCCTTTAAGCAGAGGGTAGCAAAAAATCTATGTCGAGAGTCAACTTCCAGGGCCAGGATGCAACCTCATCAGTCAGATCAGCAAAGGGCAAATGAAGAAACATACCCAAACTACAGCAACTGTAAAAACACAAGAGTAAAATCTTTTGTTCTACAACTGAGAATATTGATGTGATCAAGCAAGTACACCAAGCAATCCTTCCCTGGAATACATTTCTCTGAATGCAGCACATTTAGTGTAATGTACAGGATTCATTCAGGTTCTGAACAGTTTAAGCTTTTATTTTACAATGCGTATTTCCATTCCTCCTGGCAGTGAAGATAACCTTGAAACCTGACCAACACAGAAGTTCCCATAGTTATGAACTCCCTCCCTTCCCATTATTCCTACTGGCATACTACCTTCAAAGTCTCAATAATATTTTAAGGACTTACATTTATTATTTTATTGAAAATAATTTCAGGAAACAAAATAAGAAATGACTGGAAATTACTGTAGACTAAAGGAAGTGACACAGAAAGACAGGGAAGAGAAAAGAGAAACAGAAAATGAAGATAAGAAAGGCAGATTAAATGGACAGAAACAAAACAATCCTTGGTATAAGCATATTGCCCCAAAACCACCCGTTACTAAAATGTAAGGATCTGAGCCAATAACAAGTAAAGATAAAATCTAAACATCCACTGATTCATTTGGCCAAAAGCAAAAGCCTGCAATGTAGGCATTTACCTTTCAGCTAGTACGTACGCTGCTCTTCACAGTCACTGCACAGAAATAGGTACTTCGGGGGGGGTGGCAGGGCGAGGAATCATTTCATCCTAAAATAGTTGGCTACAAATAGGTCAAGCAAACCACTTCTTGAAAATACCCACTTCTCTTGATCGACTCTGAAAGAAAGTTAGGGTGACTCGTTTCATCATAACTTCTTATACCATAGATCTTGCCTCCAAACACTACGCAAAGATGAAATCCTTCTCTTCATCTCCATATGCATCCCTCATGAACACAGTAGGAGCTCCTCTGTGGATTGCGGCTCACAGACTGGATTTTGGCCCCCTACAACAAATAGATTGTATTAAGTATGTTTGTTAGGTAATACCAAGTTATATTTACTGCAATTAAAATACTACATTAGAACCTGGAAAGTTACTAATGCCTGAGAAGATGTTACAGGTCCATGCAAATATAACTACTCGAGCCTTCACCTGTAATGAGTTTAACACAAGCACTACAACTGCACAGAAATATTGTGGTCGATATTGAGAGAGGGTAAGATTTGGGCCACAATCCTGTTTGAAATCTCTATGTAAGTGAAAACAATGACATTTTGTAAGCATACCAGATACTGACAAATATTTCCACCACTGGAATATGTCACATTTTAGCAGCAACACTCAATACAGTAGGAAAGGGAAGGCTGCTGGGCTGCTGCCATGCTCAACTACAGTTTACACATACTGAAGTGTTGGGTACTGTAAGAGCAGTGGTCCCACTGTTTTCTCTTTCTAATAACTACTGAGGAAATAAAAGTTTCTCCAAATATTACCACTTAGTAATGACAATACTGCCTGTCGTTTCAAGCAGATCAGTAACTAATCTGAGGCTGATATGTCATTAGATAAGAAATCTGGGAAGCAGCATCTCTGGAGCAAAATACCACCATCACCATTCAGCCTCGCCAACCTGAGGTCCACACAGGTCCAGCTTGTTTAGGAAAGGTCAGGGTGCCACTGCCAGCTACCAGGAGAAGCTTTTCTACTCCTTTCTGCTGATTTCATGTGCTTTGAAAGGACGCAGCACAAGCTCCTTCCTGTGGTGAAGAGGAGGTCTCAACATCCACATCGCATTGCCGCTGCTGCCCCTCGGAGCTACCCAGGGCAGGTGGGCAGGAGGTTGGATAGTCACCAGGAGCTGCGCTTGGCCAGACTCCCACTGTGGCACATGCACTGGGGACACTGGGGAAAGCCAGCTGAGGCTGGGATAGCTCCTAACCCTTTGAACTCAACCACAGCCTGGTGAACTGGGTCATTCCTCAGTGTCCCATTCTCTATCTCTTCTCCCAGGCAGTTCCAGAGAGCTCTCCAAAGTAGAGATGCTTTTACTAGCTGTCCTCCTAAATGGAGAAAGAGCCATTTATTCTTTTATTCTAGTGATGCACAATATATCATGTAATATCAGATAAGGATACAAGCAAAGGACCAGCAGATAAAGAAAGGGAAAAAAAGGTCCTCCTTTCCTTTCCTTCAGCGCAGGTAGATGTCAGCAGCTGAGCCGAGGTGATGCGTCAGGGAACAGCCCTTACCCTTGGCTCACATTAACCTTCCTGCCAGGCATTTCCTCTCCTACAAAGGAGCCATCATGGAGCTGGAGAAAAAAGAGAGAAATAGCTAAAGCAGCAAGTCTTGGTTCTGCAACAGTCAGTGGGAACAAAAGAATACTTACAGACAAGGGAAGGCAGGGGTTGTGAGCAAAAGGACAAAACCTGACAATGGGAGTATTTGGCTGCATGACAAATTGTATAAGATTAAACCAATGGTGATGGGTGGCTGGAGAAAGAGAAAAAGAGAATAAGAATCCCTAGGAAATAGAAGTGCTATTCCTCAGGAGGAAGGAAGAGTCTTACTTTCCAAATCAGTGGCAGGGAAGATTGAGAAATAAAAACATATCCACTGATTGACAGTAGCGCTTCTATTTCTACAGAGCTTCAAGGGAACTGGAAGAAAGAAATATATTTTCCTGATTTTTCCTTTTTTTTTAGGATATCTATTGCTATTCCAGTCATTGTACCAGGTAAGATTCCCAAACAAGGCTTTATTGACTTGGTACTTTATTACACCATCACACTTAGTATCATAAGCACATGATACAAAGTCTTATCTGGTCTAAAATCATTACATTTTGGGCCACCTCAGATACAAGCTTGGTCATAAATTTATCAAAAGCAAAGATTCCCATGGATTTGAATGGTCTTCTGGATCAGACTCCATGTATGTAAACTGGGGAAGACAAAGTAATGCCAGAGATAAGCATGTTTGCAAAAGGAATCTCATCACAGGAGTGTTGTGAGCATCAAGGCTGAGCAATTGCGAGATTTTGTATTGTTATTGAAGAACCATGAAGAAGCAAAAGGTGGAGGGAAGAGGAGGGAGCCATGGGTTCACTTTTCTCCTCCCACAATCCAGTAGTAGGTTTAAAATCTGAGGTTTTGCAGTGTGTATGAAAAAGGAATTAGAATAAGTATTTTGCCCCCGTGTATCATGTCTTTCCATTTAAAGTTCCAAAATTAATCTCAGAGCTTCAGATAGAGCTGTGAGTATTGTCAGCTAATTAAAACTAAATCATCAAGCTTAAGCTTCAAACCTTAGTAAACTAACTAATAAATTATAATGACCATTGTCCCAAGGGACTACTGCCATGAGAAAGGTAGAAAGGTGGTCAAGGTTTGGTCAGGCTGTCATTCCAGCATCATAGCCACAGTACAAGTATCTTCATGGACAACCATAGCAAGTGGCAAAATATCCATAGTTAACAGATCTGAAAGTATTTCCTACTTGGTGGAAACACCAGCTACACTTCAAACACATGCTAGGGCCAGATCTGCTTCCATGGTTCTGCCACATGTTTCTGTCAGCTTCCTGGGCTTGAGAGCTGCTTGAGTAAGACCCAGTGAGGGCACAGAAGGTCATTGTCATGTAGCTGTGATGGTGTAAGACCTTGACAACTGATCCCGACCAGGGAAGTCACGTCTTTAGTTCTAGGGCACAACAGAGGGATCTGTCTTTTGTACAGTTCAGGTGATGGCAGCCCATTGACTCCAAACCCTTGGGCATAGACGTCTCATCCTTCCACAAATGTCAGCTGGGGCCAATCTCTCTGTAACAGTGGGCTTGCTCTTGTGCAACAACAGCATGAAGATCCAATCAAGCCCATTATATTTATGTTAGAAGGAAGTCAGTTTGACTTTGACAGTTGTTATGGCTTAACCCTACCACAACACTAGGATTATGGTGTAAAAAAAATTATTTATTTTGCCAAAGTTGTAGGTGTTTTAAAGATGAAGAGTAATTTTAACTTCATAGATCGCTGCATCAGAGGCAGAAATTTAATTTGTCCTACTCAGCTGAGATTTCCTGGACAAATCAGAAGGTTCTCTTCACATGTGACAAAATCCTTCTGGGTTTTCCCCCATGCCTCAGTCAGGCAGATAACACATGTGCTGGTCTTCAAGAAATACTGAGGTGTAAAACTGTACCTCCTTGGGCAAAGAAGTGCTCCAAAATGTAAGTGATGTCACGCTTGTAGATATTTCTGGCTGGCAGAGATCTAACAGACCGCAATGGTATGGAAAATGTAGATACTGTGCGGTTTTATGACCTTTATAGTTAGCAGTTTCACTCAGTGTTGAATCACACACCCCCATCTGGCACACCATAAATTGCCATCATCTGTTTGTCTCTGGGTGAGCATCCCCTGCCTTTGCGACTGACAGAACGCAGAATACCAACAACGGAACAAACACCTAAAACAGATTGATCTGGCTTTTTCCCTGCAGCAGTTAAAAAAACAGCAGAGAGCTGTGAGCTCAGCAGAGGCACAATGAATCACAGTTAAACTCTGTGCCACAGGAAAGAGATGCCATTTTTTCCCCTTTATGCTTGGCCACTTTCTGCACAGCAGCTTTCACGTGTATCTGAATTTCGACACAGAATTATTAAAAAATAAGCCAACCAGCCACCACCAGCAAACAATACTGGCAATGAGCTAAGAATGGCAAATGTATTAATATTGAGGGAGATATCCTGCAGCTCACAACTGCACATTAGGCTGACACTACACTTTTGAGAAAGGGTATGCCGGGTGAAAGCAGAGCTCTTCCCCATGCAGCACATACAGTCAAGCGTAAAAAGCACCATGCTACCCTTTAACAATCCACCAGCTTCCTCTAAACATTTAAAATACCATTTGACAGAGTAGGAGACCAAACAGAGGCCAGCCAGCTGGTGGTCCCACCCCGCTGCAGGCCAGGTCAGTCCTGCTGGCCACTGCAAGAGATGTTCCTTGCTGCTTCCAGTTGCACTCTGTGCTAGGGGAATTCTTCTTCCCTGAGCAAAAATCAATTAAATTCCCCTCTAGCATGATTTTCCCTTCCAGCTGTTCACTTTTCCCTCCTCTTGCATGGTTCCTCTTCACGGTCAGATCCGCCCAGGCCCCTCCCCTTCATACCTGCCTTCTCTTCCTACCTCAGACTTTGTCTGCTGCCTGCCCAAAATCCTGCCATTGCTTCTCTGTCCCCTGTTATCACCCCAGGCTCTTTGCCCCTGCCTGCCAAGGCAGAGAGGCTTGCGAGGGGGAGGAAGGAGGGCTGTGGCTGTGAAGGGTTGCAGGGAGGATGAAGAGCCCTGCTGCCACTGAAAATCTCGGTGAAACGAAGCATTGCCAGTGCCCTTCTGCTGCTAATGGCTTTGGCAAAGATCCCTCCAGGAGGTATTCAGATGGAAAATATGTTTTGTGAGTGTCAGGATGGCACCAGTCATCTGAGCTCCACCATTCATGTCTTGGCCTAATTCTTCTTTTTTGGAGCCCACAGCCATGGACTAGTCTTCTCAATGTCTCCTTTCTCTGGTCTCTGTTTTAAGTGCCCGAACATCTGCTGTTACCTGACTTTTGTGCCAAGACATCAGCAGAACATGGGTGGCAACAAGTGGGACACGCTTTCTCTGCTGGTGGAGAAGCCTCAAATGAAGCCACAGGACTGCAGCTGGTATGAGCTCTGGTACTAGTGAGGAACTTGCTCTGTGGCTAATTCACCCTGCAGGAACATTTTATAAAGCAACTCTTGGGGTGGGAGGTGCTTGGAGTGAGGAGCGAAGAGTGCATGGACCACAGTGACAGTGCAACAGAAGGTTACCTGCCCACAGGCACTGGCTGTTTGAGGGGATGCATAAAATCAGACTAGAAGACATTCTATGGATTTCAAAGTGGAGATATCTACCAACTGCAAGCTACATATGACTGCAAAATGTCTTATACGCTGATTTGCTGTTTAGTACTGCTGAGGAAAACAGCAATGTTGTTTCTAAGCACATTACTTGGCCAAAGAGAATTTGTTCTTGGTTTTCCAAGACCAAAAAGCCCAGAACCTCAAGGGTTCATGCCCTGAGCAGTGTTTGCAAAAATACATGAGTGAGTAGAGATTACATGAGGTCTCTCCTTGCAAGTAAATCTTAATAGCAGGAGGGTAGCAGTCCGTAGCAAACACATGTAGAACAATAAGCTGCCCAAACTTCACACACCTTGGGATACAGACCCTGCTGATGAAATTGTCCATTTGAGCCCTAAGGAAGAAAATGTCTTAAACTAGAATCTTCCATCTGGAAACCTGTCTGAGAGCTTTGCTTGTTACAGCAATAGCATTTTTATTACCCTGATTTTCAGGGAAGGTGTGACATATTAAGGCTGAGAGAATTGGGCTTGTTCAGCCTGGAGAAGAGAAGGCTCCAGGGAGGCCTTATTGCAGACTTCTAGTACCTGAAGGGGTCTACAAGGAAGGTGGGCAGGGGGGGACAATTTACAAGGGCCTGTAGTGATAGGACAAGGGCTAACGGGTTTAAACTGAAAGCGGGTAGATTTAAATTGGACATCAGGAAGAAATTCTTCATGGAGAGGGTGGTGAGGCACTGGAACAGGTTGCCCAGAGGAGCTGTGGATGCCCCATCCCTGGAAGTGTTCAAGGACAGGCTGGATAAGGCTTTGAGCACCCTGGTCTAGTGGAAGGTGTCCCTGCCCATGGCAGGGGGGTTGGAACTAGATGGTCATTAAGTTCCCTTCCAACCCAAACCATTCTATGATTCTATGATTCTATATGCAATAGAATATATATTGCATATAGAACATTCTATATTGCATATAGAATATATATTGCATATAGAATATTCTATATTCTATATAGAATATAGAATATAGTGCAATCACTACCCACATCAGGGTATGAACCTCCCTAGGTGTCCCCAGTGACGTCTGAAACCATTGGCCACTTTTAGACAAATAGGAAATGGAATGGGCACAAAGATTTTATGAAGGTGGCAATTTGGCAGAGGAGAGAGACTTTGCTGGTGCCCTGAGTGAGGCACTGGTAGCCATGGGTCTTGTTCATTACTAGTGACCACAGATGTGTGAGAAGTCTGCCTGCCTCTGTCCTTCTGCTCACACTATTACTTGTTTTGAATCTGTGGCTAACTGTAATACAAATTCTGTGCCAAAACACTGTCTGTTCTGGTCACCCCTCAAGGCTTTAGTCTCCCTCCTGGGTCAAGTTGTACTGACATTTTTAATGTATTATATCAGATCAGTAGGTTTAGATGATGGCAGGGAGGTTGGAACTAGATGATCTTTCAGGTCCCTTCCAACCCTAACCATTCTATGATTCTATGATGTCCCTTATGGGCATAAAGTTCTTGTGGTGCTGGTGTAAGGGCCAGGAGTGGTCACAAGCTCAGTGGAGAAGTACATGGAGACTTACAAGTGGCACGCATGAAGACCGCAGAGTGGAGAAAACTGCACATTCTGCATGAATGTGCATAGACTACTGAGCAGTGTGCAGAAATATGGCTTTCGTGCTCATGGGGGCTCTGCAAACGCCCTGGCGCTCCTGCTCTGTGACAGGACAGCGAAATGCTCAGGAGGGTACGGGATGATTCTCATTCTTAGGCAGGATGGCATGTCATATGCCTATGATTATAGCAGCATTAGTGACAGAAATGTTGCAAGCCCTTCCCTGACAACCAGACGAGAGCTGCTCATTTCGAGTGAAAGTTACCCCTTCCTTCACTACTCATTGCTACAAGGGTACACTGAACCTGTCAGCCTCCTGTGATGTCTCTGATACCTTATCTGAATTGCCTATCTTTAAGGAACTGAATCACACTCTAAATCACTCTAGGTTAATTAATTCACCCAAACATAGGAACCTAGTGCCAGCTGAGATTCATTTAGGTGCTTTTATCTGGAAACAAATCCAATTTTCAGTGTCTGTAACCTTACAGGACTGGTCTAGACTGATTTCTCCATGCTCACCAGCATCAGTGCAACACAGCCCAGGCAAACACGTCTGTGGCTACCACTTCACTACAGCTTCAGCCTACCCAACCAGCTGGCTGAGCATCTTCCAGGTACTTCCTTGTCCCACCAAACTGTGGACCCAGAGTCAAGCAGGGAAGGGCAACAGCAAGGAGGATAGAAAACTTTTAGGAAGCCATAGGCAAGAAGAGCTGAGATACTTTTAAATTTGTCTTTTCCCATATCCCATAGAAGGATAATTTCCAAGGCATATCCTGAACTGCCATTTCTGGGCCATTAGTGAAAAGCAGACTAGGCAAATGCTCTGCTGTAGGACTGCTTCTCCCATTGCTTACTTAGAGCTTTCCAAACTTCATCCCTTTTGTTTGCAAAACATATAAAATTAAGTGCAAACCATAATGGACAGACCCCATTACAGAAATAACCTAAATATTACTGTTCATTAGCATAGTGTCACTTATTTTACACATTACTTCCAGAGACCCAGCTGGCAAGAATTTTTATTTGTAAAGCAACAGCAGCTATTGAACTGCTATTGTGTTACTTTAACTCTGATCAGCTCCTCACTACAGCCTTCCCTGCCCTCCTGATGGGCAGAAAGACCAGAGTATGGCTGGCTTCTTCATCAGAGGTTGACAGAACAAGTTTGCAAAGGGGGAGTCCCTCCTGCAATTTTAGTAAATGAAACCTGATACTGTGGAGGACCTTCTGTAAATAAACCTGGCTTGACCTGACTGCACAAACTCTTCAGTTAAATCCCACCAGCTCTGCATACACCCTGTGGGAGCCTCATTCTGAAAGCCAATATTATAATGTCACAAAGAGTTGTCTTCCCCGAGCTGCTGCTTTCCCTCTTGATTGGCCTATGTTTATTCACACTTTGAATGCATAAAGGTGCCTGAGAATAGAATGCATAGACCATTTCCAAATTAATCTCCAGGCTCCAGTTACCCTTTAACTTCAGTTCAAATAGTTGATCAACACTATTCAACTAATGCAGTTAAAGTATTCCTCATCCCTAATTCATGTCATTGCATCTTTGTAAATGCATGATGATGTTCTCAATAAGAACTTTAATACTGCCGTCTGAATGTGAGTAGAAAAATGGCCTTTCTAAGAAAATCCAAGCGTATTTGTTAAGAATTACTCTTAGTCCATTCTGAAAAATGGTAACATGCCTTGCCTCAGAATCAGTTTTATCCTCTTCAGTAAATTAAACATTCCTGCACTAAGAAAAATCAAGAGTAACGAGAATGATGGAGAATGTTGAAGAGCAACACATAAGATACACTGGACTCAGTTATCACTTCATCTGTATCAAAGTAACCTTGGAACACCCTTGTTGGAAGCAGGTAGGTTATGACTAGGTTGTTCGTGCAGTCCCCAGGCTTCACCTGCCCATGACTGCAGACATTTTGCAAGCAAGGAACGGTGAGCAATATGAGACATTGCTCGGACAGCCTCATTCTCCCTTGTTCATTTCCTGCAGCCAAGAGTAGTGCTGAAGAGTCTCTCAGGAGACACGTTGTTCACAGGAGGTGGGTGGAGGGCTGTAAGCCAAGCCAACATCCTTACAGTACTACAGTATTCGATGTCTGCACTGGGCATTGGGTTTGCAACCAACAATTCGCCTGCCTGCTCTTAGCAGAAGACCTCAGTCAAGTCCTGCGAGCTGAAGGGTAAGTTGCCACGTGTGACTTGAGTGAGGTTCTTCTCGAGCTGACCTCTGCTGAATCGCTCACAGACAACAGGTGAAATCTGTGCTGCAGTAGCTACAGTTAAGTGGTTGAAGGATTTGGAACTATGTGAAATCAGAACCTGGTTCAATATTTTTACAACTCTTCACATTTTTACACACACAGAGACATACATACGCAACCGCTATCAACTTCAGAGGATTTGATAGTGGATTTTGTCATGGGTAATGGCAAGATAATAACTGTAATAATATAAAAATACCAATGTAATTATAGCACAGAAAGTACGGATCTCTGTAGGCTTTTTTTTTTTATGTCAAACTTTCTTACTACTCTGCATGTTTTATTTGTGTTTAAATGTGAACTTAATTAGTAATCAGAATTCTAGGTCTCTCTTTTCAATTCTAAACCTCCAGTACAAAATATTTTAATATCTTTCTTTTTCTTCTTTACAGCATGCTAAATGAGGCATTGAAAATTCAACTTTATACTTGATAGATCTTTCTTTAAAATATTCTGAGAAGGCTATAATTATTTAAATTTTAGTTCATAAGTATTTAAACTACTCAGAAATAAAAGAACTCAAACCTAATTAATCATATTTTGACTAATAAAATACTGTAAAAGGTGATTTATGATGTCTACATATAAATTAATTTACTAGTAATTTAGGATAAGTGAATGGTTTGCTGTAAGGATCAAGTTTAAAGACAACAAGCGGATACGAAAAGGAGAAAGGTGACGTCTTGCAGTCACCAACAAGCCTGGCATTAGTCAGGTCTGCAGCAAGGTGAGTTCAGCCTATGGGAGAGAGAGAGTCTGTCATTGCACCTGTAGATCATTCCTATGCAAATACAGAAACGACAACACACCACGGTTAATAATCGTGCTAGTGCATCTTGACCCCATGTGAGCAGCTACTCACGGGCTGGAAGTCACAGTGAGCTCATGCCTACATTAGGGTACAAATATGTTCTCATATGCATATATTTTTCCTGCCTTAGTCATCTGTTCTAGAATGGGGTGACAGAGCTCACAGCAGCTAAGCAGCTCACTTGGACTACTCACTTGTTCAGAGAGGGTGATTAGGACTATTTTAATTGTCATTTTAAAAGCCTTATGCTCCCATATCACGGCTGGTCAGGGAGCTATGGCCCTATACCTGGGGGAGATGGGAAAGTGGGTAGACTCCATTGCTGAAACAGGGTAAGAAATGCCTAATTCCAGTTAAGCACTGGAATAGGCTGTTGAGGGAGACACTGGATCTCCATCAGGGACAACTTTTAGGAAGTAGGTTGGAAGTACAGCAGCCAGGAAGGGTTTAGGCACAACTAGAAATGCACTGGGGCAGGAGGCTGGAGCAGATAACCTCTCAGCTTTCCTCAAAGCAGTATTTTTTCTGTGTCACAGTGCTGCTGCTCAGAAAACATGGGAATTGTTGCATCCCGCTCAGAAATATCCCACACAGATACTTACAGCTCTGCAGGCCCTCAAGGAAACATCCCTGTGAAATAACAGTAAGGGCTGCTACTAAGATGAGTTGCTACTCTTCCTGTAGGAAATGATGACTTCTGCACAAAAAAAGGCCTGTCTCAGCTTGATGTTCCAAGTGGCCAAAAATATGTTGGGAGAACAGTTTGGGCATACTTCCTTCTCCTCATGAACTCAGTGAACTTAAACTGCAGGAATCTCTGTTCCTACCAATTATGTGGTCTGAATAGGGCATGTGATTGTACTCAGTGCACCTCTACTTCAATCTTCTCTATGAAGGTTTCATGAAAATCAAGTCACACAAGAAATATGTCACTTACGAATATTTCTGATGGCTCCACAGTGGAAAATATCCTGACAAATATCACCAGCTAAGGGATATTTGCAGGTGTACTAAATACGGGTAGACCAACAAGGTCACAAATCACAAGGAACTCATCTATTATGTCGAGCAACAAACAGGGGAGACTGTGATGGTGCATAGGAGATAGAGTTCAGGGATTTGTGTGAGGCTGTAATAGTGCCAGACCTCAAAACTGCAAGCCATGGAGATAACTTGTAGGATACAGTTTGTCTTTTTCCTCAGATCTTTGCTTCCCACCCCTCCTACTACTTTCACATTTACTAAGAATTACCACATTAACATCAGCCTTTATCACTGGGTTCATCTGGTGTCCAAATTTCCTTTTCTTACCCCTCTGTTTTTTTGGAGGGAGTTGAGCCCTCTGCTTTTGAAGGAACTGTCTTGATGGTTGCACCCAAAGGGTTCTGGTCAACAGCTCAATGTCAGAGTGGAGAACAGTGACCAGCAACATTCCTCAGGGGTCAGTATTGGGACCAGTGCTGTTCAATATCTTTGTTAATGACGTGGATTGAGAGCACCCTCGGCAGGTTTGCTGATGACACCAAGCTGTGTTGTGCAGTTGACACACTGGAGGAAAGGAATGTTGTACAGAGAGACCTGGCCAGGCTAGACAGATGGGCCACTGCCAACCTCATGGAGGCCAAGTGCAAGGTCCTGCACCTGGGTTGGGGCAATCCCAAGCACAAGTACAGGCTGGGTGGAAAATGGATAGAAAGCAGCCCTGAGGAGAAAGACTTGGAGTTACTGGTGGATGAAAAGCTGAACATGAGCTGGCAGTGTGCGCTGGCAGCCCAGAAAGCCAACCATATCCTGGGCTGTATCCAGAGAAGTGTGGCCAGCAGGTCGAGGGAGGGGATTCTGCCCCTCTACTCTGCTCTGGTGAGACCCCACCTGGAGTGCTGCATCCAGCTCTGAGGCGCTTAACATAAGAAGGACATGGAATAGGTCGAGCGAGTCCAGAGGAGTCCACAAGGATGCTCAGAGGGCTGGAGCACCTCTGCTATGGGGACAGGCTGAGAGAGTTGGGCTTGTTCAGCCTGGAGAAGAGAAGGCTCCAGGGAGACCTTATTGCAGCCTTCCAGTACCTGAAGGGGCCTACAAGGAAGC
>NW_010247092.1:27234-27965 GCF_000690775.1 Eurypyga helias | reverse complement strand
CCTTGAATGATTCAAGGCCAGACTGGATGAGGCTTTAAGCAACCTAGTCTAGTGGAAGGTGTCCCTGCCCATGGCAGGGGGGGTTAGAACTAGATGATCTTTAAGGTCCCTTCCAATCTCAACCATTCTGTGATTCTATGACTTGTATTGCAAATGATCTCCCAAAAATTCATCCCTATTGTCCTCCAGCCATCCAGCTGATCTCCTCCTGCCTTCCTCTGGAAAGCAGGGGTCATTGCCACCCTCGTTCCCCAGGCACCATCCTCCCACCAGCATCAACACTGCTCACTCCTAACCTATATCTTCCACACAGGCACAACTGCCAGTAGTGAGTCCCCAAAGCAAAGTCCCCTCTGTCAGAGCAATAACTACCCAAATAATCTGTGGGAGAAACAATATAAAAGACTGAGCAGTTTGTCCAGGCAAAGTTTTATTTTGGTGTTCTTGTCCTCATATGGTTAAATGCCTGAAAAAGAAATAATTCTATTGTTAATGCTGCTGCTGACAAATGATTAATAGTCATTTCCCCAGTGCTCATCACCATGGTATTTTGAGAGAGATAATGAAAATTCTCCATTAGCTTAAGTGCTAGGGCTGTTCTTATGGGATCTGAAGAGCCATTGGTCAATTCGGTCCCCGCAGAGACAAGTTCTTTGTAAAGAAACTCAGAAAAGAAAACCTGAAGAAAAATAAGAGCAACCCATTAAGCACTAATTGCAGTCATGTCATTA
>NW_010247092.1:0-27216 GCF_000690775.1 Eurypyga helias | reverse complement strand
ATTATAATCTTCTAACATTATCTATAAGTGTGTGCAATTCTTTAACTTCAGGGGGAGGGGAGGGAAGGAGGAGGGCTATAAGTAGTGTATTTAACAAAATTGCAGTTTTGTGGTTTCATCAACATGGAGTTACATGCAAACGGGGGGTGGGGTGGAATTTTCTTCATATTTCCCTCCCCTCTGCATGTACGTTTTTCTAAAAAAAAAGAAAAAGGAAAATGTTTTGGAAATGTCAGTATTTTGGAAATTACTTTTTTTTTTTTTAATGAAACATCTCAAGTTTTCAGGAGTGTGTAAATAGCTGAGCATTGGTTGAGATTTAACTTTTTTTTTTTAAGAAGAAAATCTTTCTATAAACCCTTTTCTTTCAGAAACACCCTCACATTTCAGGACCTTTGGAATCTAGAATACACAGGAATTTTGGGATATGATTATCTGAATTCTACATAACTGATCCAACTCTTTTTTTGTTGGCTGAGATTAGCACCAGGCTTCTTCCTTCATGATTTGTGAGAAACAGCTGCACTGGGAATCAGCTTTCTGAAGACAGAGAGTATGGGATATTCAACCACAGATGTTATGGGATGTTCTGTGTTGTATATAGACAGATCTCTTGGAATACAGGGTGAAAACAAGTTACTACTCCATTTCCCGCAGTCTGAGTGCCCTCTCTGTGAAGTTTAGAGAATTGGACCTTCTTGTTTGTTCTCTGGCCCCAGAAGCATTTAAGTACTGACGTAAATTGGAACAGCTTCACTAGGACAGATGAGAAAAATCCACTCCCAGTTCTGACACTCAAAATATGTCCTAAGGATGTGGTTGACCTTCACTGCAACTGTGTTCCAGATCAGACAGAATGGAGACTTGAGCCCAGGCTTCTTCAGTCAAAGCCATGGCCATCCTTGTCTTATCAGGGCACTCTGTTCTTAACCTGATGTATGTTTGAATTTTGTTTCCAAATTTCATTTCCATGACTCCAAAGCTTCATGCTAGTTAATCTAGTAGTGGAGGGATGTGTGTGCTGATCTTTACACCAGGGAGTTTTTGGTGTATATTACATTATTATGCATTTGCTGAGTCACTGGGTAAATTGCACAAACACACCTTAGTGCAAAAACCATAACTCAAGACTCCTCTCTGTGCCAGTGATCTGACTATTTAGCAACAAAGCCATCCTTACTTTCATGCTCCAAGATTTTGATCCAAGTAAGCTGCAGTGCTTTCCTATAGAGAAGTACACATCTGCAGGGAGCAATGAAAAGTAATTTTCACAACTGGTCTTATAGTCAGGTAGTTTGAGTGGTGTCCTCTGAAGAGGAAAAGGCAGACTGGATCCCTCTCAGGGAGATCCATTCTTCCGTCCCTACCGGAAGAAGAAGAACTCATTCAGAAAGCACTTGCATAAGTGAAAGCCATTCCTTGATCCAGAAAGAAATGTCTGCTGTGAAATTTTATATAGGATGCAATTCTGATGATAATTATCACTACATGGTGTGAAAAACTTGCTAAACTAAGCCCCTTAGGGAAATCAAAGTAAGGATCTCCTGTATCACTTCTATGTCTGTACCACTGTTGGATCCATGTTCAGACTCATTTACCCAGGCATTTGGCTTGAGTCACTTTCCTCTGGCCCATGGCAGCTGGTCTCTACCACTTTTTGACAGAATTAAAGTTGGCTTCTCCAGCTCTCCCGGGTATCTTTGCACATCATTTTGACAAGCTGTTCTACTTTACTGGCTGTCCACAACCTAACACAGCTCATATCTCCTCCTCAGCACACTTTATATAACGGGCTTCATCTCAACAAGAGCAACTAGATTTTCATTTCAGTATCAAGACCAGCAGATGTTACCCAGTTTAGTAAAGAGTAATAATCAGGAGGAAGGATCAGCGTTTTAAACAGTGGCTGAAATCACAAGAAAGAAACTCTGTGTGTTTTCACTTCACACAGAAATCAAGGGTGATCACACCTAAAGACTGTCCTCACTAAAGATGTCTGTTTCTCCTTATTCACTGCATGCCCTCCCTATAATCAAAAGAGATAAACGCCTAAGCACAGATGCCAACTACCACTGTAGATGTCTGAGGAAAGCCGAGACACACACATGAGGCTGGCACATGTGTTGTAGGACCTGTGGAGGCTGGCAGTTGGAGGCTGGGGAGGTTTGCTTAGGGTATCTCCGATGGTGCTAGACATCTGTTGTGCTCAGTTACACTCAATGTATATAAAACTGGTATCTGTTCTTCTCCCTTGACAGTAAAGGCAATCTATACCTCAGACTTAAATTTAGATTCCTGTCCTGTAGAAGTGATCCTCTGGTCAGAGGAATCTCACCCAATATATGGCTGTCAAGGAAAATATCAAAGTTAAATCTCTCTCTCCAGTTGTTAGATATGCTAAAGAAGCAGAGAAAAAGTTACAATCCAAAATAAAAAATAATAGTTTATCAACTTCTCTCTGATCTATCCCTGTATCATCTGGAAGCAAATACGCTGCTTGTGTGTGTTTGCTTGGCTCTAGTGATGAGAACAAGATGACTGGTAGGTTTTGAAACATATGAAGTATTGGAGTGACATTTCCCACAGTATAATGCCACATCTTAGACCAGACAAAATTGAGACCCTTTATGTACTTTAGTACACCTTTTTAATATAAAAACATTCTTTTAAACACTTTTTGCAGTTCTGTTAAAGCTGGAATAAAAGAAAGGTGCTGCTTTCATTGGCAAAAGATCAAACAGCATGTTTACACACTGAGTCAAAACAAATGTAACAGTCACTACTACCAGGCAGTCAGATTTTTTCCTTCAACAGAGATAGACATAAATACATAACAAGCATTTCATAGTAAAATAGTATCTCAGAAAGAGGCATGAAAGAAAAGGTGTAGGGGTAGAATAACCATCAGAAAGTGCATTTAAACCTGGAATCGCTTCCACCGACTGAGTGGCTGCTCATATTATGTAGGCTGACAAGCAACGTTTCCATTTTCCAGTACCTATACCCTATTTATCATTTTCACTCAGCAGTCCACCATAAATATAAGGACTATCAGAAACTAAAGGGCAAATGTGAGAAGTTATACAGCTTCATTCTGTTTCATAGCAATAAAGGGCTGTTTTTAATTCAGCGTTTCCTTCTGTGTTTTGATTTTACATATTGTTATATATTAAGCCAAGTAGTTCCACACAAAGGAACTGATCTTGGCTTTTATTATTACAAAGGTCACACATAAAAAGTACAAGAATTGATAACCCAGTAGAAATGCAGCTTGTAGCTACACACAGAGGGGGTGAGAAAGTTATCTCTGCTGGTTCTTTGTTTCCTATTTCAGAAGTTTTCAGCCCAGCCTGTACTTATACCTATTCCACAATGTGGGATGCTAATTATGGGAGCTCTTCCTTCTCCCTGCTATCTACCCAATACAACATATCTTCCCAGTAATTTGAACTACCCCTTACCAGCACAGCATGAGTCAAAGAATGTGAATTCTCTTTCCTTAGGGACTGGTAAGATTCCCCAAACGGAACAGAATCACAGTCAGACTGATAACACCTACTCTATTCCACCAGTTCAAAATAATTTCCCACTCAAGTAGTACTCTCTATGGGGGAAGGAATCATACACTGAATAATTCACTGCTAGAGCTACCACAATCACTTTTAAATGTTCTCCAGCTCAAATTTTTCGTGGAACAGGGACTCTCAAACTCTTGTATGCTATGACTCCACATATAGCTGTTTTCAACCAATCCTCTTTAGAGTCAGTTAGTTTTCACAGGACTCTAGATTCATAGATACTAAAAGTTGGTAAATGCCCTTGGGACAGACAAATGGGACTTCTACAACACATGACAAGGACTAACTCCGGGATGTGGTCTGCAGCATGGAAGTAAAGAGCAAATAAGCTAAACCAGAACTTACCTTTTTTCCAGCACCTGGCCTGGCCTGGAACAAGAAGAAATTTGTGTTGCCTCACTGTACATAATTTCTCTGTGCTTGTTGATGTGCAGTTTTTCACTGAAAACAGAGTAATTGTGAGAACATGAGCAAAATTGAAATAATTCTCTAACATGCATCAGTCTATCTATGGAAAAAACACACCTCTCTCCCATTTGACACAGTACTAACTGGGCATGTAAGGGATAAATATGACTGTCCTGTTGGTGATGCCAGTGAGTCTCTCAGACTCAGTCGATGGGTCTTGATATTTGTAGCACTGGCCCACAGAACATATTTTTGCAAGCTTAAACATATAAATAGCTTCCCCTTACTGTCCAGTCTACTTCTCTTAATTTTACATATATATATATTAGTGTTAAGGAAAGTAAGCTGTTAAGGTTTATATTCATACAAATACATTGCTTGGGTAGCTTTCTCTGCTACAGCTCTCAGTGTTATATGTGCCAATGCAAGTTCAAGATCCTTCAAGGACTAGTCTGGTCCCGGAAGTTCTTGTCATGGGTATTATTTAGACTGCAGCTGTTCAGGTATACATACTTATGCAGCTGCTGGTACAGGTAGGGTTCCATTCATAGGAGGTGCACTTTCACTGCTGAAACCCATGTAGTATATTGAAGATAGAAGATTCTATGATTCTATGATATTCATCAAGTTTATATTTTTAAAATAAAAGGTTACTTTCAATATGAATAGTAAATTCCATATTTTTAGGCCTAATAAGTTACAGATCTTTTCCTATGTAATTCAATGTTCACTTTTAAGGGCATCCTTTTATTAATGTCCAGGTCTTTCTTTCCTTCACATTCAGTTGCTGTGCAATTTTATTCTGCTTTCCAGGGTAGGAATGTTTTCATCACAGCCTAGATGGAAGATGCTTAAAAATACCCAGGTGCATTTTACCAATGCTCTCTTGAAAACCTTCACAAATATAACACTTAAGGTTTGAGGCTTTTGTTTCATGTTTTCATGATAATGTTAAATGAAGTTCCAAGTCCTAAAAGAGAGAGGAAAGAGAGGCAATTCACGTCTTGTCCCATTAATTCATTATCGAGTGGAGGTGTTGGTTCTGCAGGTGGCACTATGAACCAATGCTTCCATACAGCATTTGATGTTACAGTGTCACACAAGAGACCATCCTTCAGAGGAGGTGACAGCTGAGGTCCTAACCACTTCGTGGGTATCAATAACCTCAAAGCACTTGCTGCAAGAAGGAACTTTATACGAGTTGTCCAAAGTGAATCAGCCGACATCCTCTGGCAGGCATCCAAGAGAATCCAAGCCTCTTGCTCACCTTTTATTGCGTGAACCATGATCTCTCTCACATCTTTCTCAGAGCTAAATCTGACAAGAACAAGGTATAGCTCATACCCATTTTATTCATTTTTTTACATTGTGCAGATACTAACAAGGGAACATTTTTAACTATGCAGATATAGAAATAAAATTAGGTGGTACAGAAAATAAGTTTCTTTTATCTGGTACCTTCTAGTCACAGTGACTGGTCTTTGCTGTATCTGGAATAGACACAGTTTACTCTATTCCCTTGGAGAAGATCAAGAAGTGAACTTTTGCAGAAAACAAGGTTTCTGATTTCTTTGAGAATACTGCTTTTGGATTCTCTATGACAAGGAAAGATCTGTAGGGAGTATCAAAGGTTACTGGGGTGTCTGACTGAAATAGTTCTGGCAGGTGACTTGGGAAAAAAAAAGACAAGAAAGTCTGTGTGGCATGAAAAAGAAAAGATTGCTGGGGAATGTCACCCATTCTTATGCAGCTCACTTTTCCGCATGTTTTTCTAAATCGTTTAATTATGTATTTAGTAGTTTGCCTAAGGATGAGGTTGAAGCATGAGAGAAGTGTGCCGGTTTAGTAAAAGAAATTGATATTTTGTCAGGATTTAGAAGCAAAGTCATAAATCTGTAACAATGTGTTGGTTTTAGTTGGAGCAGAGTTAATTTTCTTCTCAGCAGCTAGTAGGAGGCTATGTTTTGGATTTGTGAGAGGGTATGGTCTGGATTTGCACTGAGAAGACTATTGATAACATTGGTGGTTTTAGTTGGTGCTGTGGAGTGTTTGTACCAATCCAAGGGCTTTTTTTCACTCTAGGGCTGCACCTGTGTTCCCAGCTTCTTCACTACAAGCAGCTGGGAGGGGACATAGCCAGGACAGCTGACTCAAACTGACCAAAGGGATATTTCAATCCATAAAACATCATGCTCAGTATATGACTTGGGGGTGGGTGGGGGCCATGTTGGTTGGTCTGTTGGCTTTCTTGTCTGCTCTCACTCTATTCCCATTGCTCTTTTGCTCATTGAGAGCCCACTCTGATTCTGGTGCAATTCCTCTGGGGCTTTCGCTTTTGGCATCTCATGCTTTGGCTCTCGCTACTTGGGACCTGACTGGACATCTGTCAGCGGGTGGTGAGCAAGTGTATAATTTATTTTGTTTTCCATTCTTTTCAATACATATTATTAGTAGTGGTGGTAGTATTATTTTCATTACATATTAGTAATATTAGTAGTACTAGTATTGTTGTATTATTGGTATTGTTATTAATATTAACATCCCTATTTTATTCATTTATATTCAATTATTAAATTGTTCTTATCTCAACTCATGAGTTCCCTTGTCTTTTCCTCCACTCTCCTCCTCCACTGAAGGATGGGGGAGGTGAGCAAGCCCCTGTGTGGTATTTAGTTCCTGGCTGGGATTACACCATGACAAAAAAATTATCTGGTATATACCAAACAAGCAGGTATTTGGTGATCAGGATTGCCAGCGGGAAGGTGCAAGGGTGTCATTTGGCCAGATCTTTCCTTGCGCAGAGTGGACGTTGGCAGTCATGTGCAAATCAAGGATGTTATAGCAGTTGGTCCTGTTACAGGTAAATGAAGAAAAAGCAAATGTATCAAATCCAAACTGAGCTGCTGGTGTTCACTAAAGAAGGAGTAAAGGCAGATTTAGGAAAAGTCAAAAACATATTCACAAATTTCACTGAAAACTGTCAGAGAGATTGAAAATTGAAAACTGGTGCTGCTCCTCCTCAGAAAGACCAAGCTTTAAAGGAATTGATATTTCAACTAGCCTCAAAGGACTGGCTCTTAATCAGCTGCTTAAAACACACTGTGGCTCCACACACAGAGCACCAGCATTACCAAAACTGAAGAATTTCCTGTATTCTTGGCATTTTACACTGTAGCATTTTCAGGGGATGCTGTGTGTTCTCCACAGGATGTTTCACAGAGGCAAATCCTCAGAAGATGGCAGGAGAAGTGCTTGCATCTGGTGAGGACCAGCACAGAAGGGCCAGTGAACTTTGGAAACTGGCCTTAGACAAAAAAAAGGCTATGGTTCTGGGTAGAATTGGCTTTTCACTAAGTAGTCACTAACTGTTCTGGTAGGAAACTGGTCACTTGATGAGGCAAATCAAAGAAGTCTCCAACAAATGGGAAGTGAGAGGGGCTTCAATTCTACAAGGAGGCTTGAGCAGGAGAGAAGAGCTGAGGCACTCACTTTTGCAGAAACAAGGTCATTTTCACTGTGGAAAAATGAGGGAGAAGATGGGCTGCAGGAGATGTGTGAAGAAGACTTGAAGAAGCAGCCATGTGCAGAAGTACACCGTATTCCCTGGAGGACTCAAGAACGAGGAGGGAAATGAGGCACTGAATTGTGTACAGGTGTTTTATAGCTGTGTCTCAATCTGTACAATGAGTTAAAAGTGAGGCTGTTTTTTTGAAAGATCTTACAAAGCCTGGGCATAGTTTGCTCTTACACAGTTGTCCCCAGAGGGAAAACTGTAAATTCAGACTACTCACAGTGGAATCTCTTGGAAAAAAATGTATTTAAACTGGCAGTCTGAAGTTTAATACAGGTTGATTGGGGCTGCTGGGCTGCAAACCCTCATGTCACGAGAAGGAGTGCAGCAAAGAGTCTATTTTGGACAGAGAAGCCAACAGGAGCAAATGAACCGCAGTCTAATCAAATGAGGAACAACTAAAGAGAATATGGATCCAGTCTGCTCTAACCCAAATGCAGCAGTTAAGGAAGCTTTCCCCAGGCACAGTGATTTTAAAACACAAAAATCCCCAGCTGAATTTTCAACTCCAGTAAGTAAATGTTCCTAATGAATCTGGCCCTATCTCAGCACTTTTACAAAACGATCCATATAATCCATTACTTCTGAGTCATTTTTTAACCAGCTGATCATCTGTGATGTGTGCCAATAGATTTTTGGGCTGTGTGATTAACCATGTAGGTCAGGTGATGCCAGCCATCCTCTCTGCATGACACAACAGGAGGAGAATGGCAAATAGTGACTAATGGACACAAAAAGCAAATATTCCTGTTCAAGAATAGATTTTCTTGTTTTTGTATACTATACAAAGGACAGACATACAAATATGTTTTTTTTAATGTATGCTACAGCAATTTCATATTCAAATTTCATGGAAGGGTATAAAGACATAACTGGGGCATACATTGCTTAGTCTGCAGGACTACAACACGTGCTCCGCTTCCCCCCACCCCACTCCCTTCCCCCCCCGCATTCTTGTTCGGTTCAATGGATCTTTAGATTAAATAAAATCCAAAGAACTTTCACACTAGGTCAGATCAAAGGTCCATATGGTACCACTAAACATGGCAGAAATAGTGATCTGCAGCCAGTGACCCTTCTATGCAGTAGGAACATACTGAAGAACTTCTCTTCTGAATGACATTATAAACAGAAGGATGTCATTAGTTTTAAGGAGAATTTTTCACTAAATGCTTTCATTCTAGAGCAAGAAAAGCAATGTTGAAGGCAAAAATCTCTTTGTTTGGAATTTGACGTTTATTTATCTCTGTCCCTGTGTGCACTTAGGAAATTATCAGGAGCCAGACAGGCCATAAATGGGAAGATCGATATTCTAGAATTACAAGACATGCAGAATAAAACATGGAACTTTCTGTTCTGCTTGTCTGTTAGAAGTGTTCTCATAAATTTTCAGTGTAGCAACTGTTTTCTTCTCATGGGCTGTATTCTACAGGTTGTTAAATGTCCAGTTGTACTGCTTGGAAGGTAAAGGGAATGCTCAAGAATATCTAATGTTTTTGATTTCAAAGAGGAGAATAATACAGCTATACTAGCAACACACTCCATTTAACTATGAGGGCAATAATCTGAAAATTTTCTTGTACAAAACTTGCAGTTCCTGAAATAATTCTTCTTAATTCAGGCCCTTCAAATCCTTATAAGTGATGCCATTTATAACAGACATATGTTCACCTAGGACGTTCACCTGGCTTTGATAACCAACCCCAGCATCAATACAGTTCTAGGGTACACATGACAGGCTGCTTCTAATTAGTTAATTCAATACAGGTTCCTTTTAGCTTTTCATTGAGTAGACTGTGGCTGAGTCAGAAATATGTACAATGCTTAGAAATGCTTTTAAAAGAGAAAGCGAACTAGTGTTTCATGCATTGATATTAACTGTCTACATTAAAAGTTAATTTTCATAGAACTTTAAAGGCAAAGAAATAAAATGTTGGCTGACACTCAGAGAAAAGATCTTCCCATTGAACCTCTCTTAATAGATAGTCATTACAAAAAATTTGCATCCACAGCTGAAACTTGCTGCATTTATGTCCTGTGATCTAGAAATCTGGTCTGCATTCGCTTTTCATTTTTCCTAAAACACAGTCCAGCATGCTATACTTCAGAGCTCTGTTGCATTATGCAATCAAATTATAGAATTCAAATTTTTTTAAGCAAAAAGCACACATCACAAACAGATCAGCTGTCAGGGTTTGCCGTGACCTGCGTTAGCAGTTCTACCCAAAGGTGTTTATGAGACATGCCAGTGTGCACAATGGTTATTATACTTTAACGCATGAACGCTTGAATTGTGTGCCATTGGCCACTATTTGTCCACTCGTGTCCTTCTATTTTCACCTCTGGAGCAGTTGCCTGTCTCTCAAAGAAATAACTAACAAAAGATCAAAGACGACATTTCAAAACCAAGCTAACATAACTGTGGGCCAAATTTTGTTCAATCACTGCACTAAACTACCGCTTTACTCTCCAGAGCTATATAGATAGAAATAAGAAGAGAATTTAGTGTTGGGTTTACAATTATATTTACCATTAATTAAGGATTTTATTATCAATAACAATTGTATTAAGTGAGGAGATAATTACTATTTTCAGGGGCTTTAAGTTCAATTAAATATCACTGCTGAAATATTCTCTATATATCAAGTAAATGATGTTTAAGAAACATAACTGGCACTCACCCCATCATATCTGCACGTCTCAGATCTTTTAATACAGCATTCCTCTGGAGTGGGGTAACACTGCCAGATCTGTTTTGCAGAAGGAGCTGGTATTAAACTGCATATCTCAATTCCAGCTTTGTGAAATGGCTTATAACACCCCTGGCTACCTGGCTCAAGGTTACAAACCTGGACTAGCCTCCTGAGACTCCGCTACAGTGAAGGAGGAGATGAAAGCACCTAGAACTGGGATTTGGGCACTCCATACTTTGTTTTCAAATACTCAGGTCTGGTCTGAAACTGATTTAAGTCTGTTGCCTCTCTAACAGGGTGCCTAAGGGAGCTGGAGGTGCACACTCTGAAGCAGAGTTCTGCTCACAGGGTGCCACCTTTCTGCTGGGTAGATGACACTGCCTCACTCCTTGGTTTTAAATTGAAGGTGACAGAAAAGGCTGGAGGTCAGAGCAATCGCCCAGGAAGAAGGAGACACAAATTCGAGTCCTTGGGCTGAGTTTGGTCTGACCCCACACTTCTTGCCTGAGAGGGTACCTAAACCCCTGGGATGGCATTTGGGCTGCTACACCATCACTTTTCACTCCTCTTGGTGACTCTGTCCTCCCAGATGCAAGGGTAGATTTGAAGAATCAGAAAGCAAATTAACAAAGAGGAGCCTTTGCAGCCCAGTAACGAGGGTAGAGGACAGAGAGAAACCTGGATTTTGAGGCCTCATGCCTGGTATGCTTATCTGGTTTTCCCTTAAACTATCAGCAAGTGAAACACAAAATTTAATGTTGGGAATAGTAAAGCATAAAAGTCTGTATCCAGGAGCAAGAAATGCAGTCTTCACAGTTTCTGAAACACAAGGGACATGGGGTCAAAGCAGTCAAGCTGGAGAGCAGCGAGGTCTCGCTGGGGATGGCGGCAGCAGCACAGAGAAGCAGGCAGCAGCTGCGGCTCAGCTCATTCCTGTTTACAGAGATTGATACCAGAATAATTTGCTCAACTCAAGGATCTGACAAAAAAACCCAGAGATTTTTTAAAAAGATTAATTAAAATTATTTGAGGTCTAGGGGAAATACCTCACAAGACTTAAAGCACTCTTTGTGCTTCCTTTATCAGAGAGGAGGCTGGAGGGTGACCTGACAGCAGAGATGTTCAGTACCACATGCCTTCATCACGCTGCAGAGAAAACATGAGTTGCAGCAGCTAGAAACTGAAGTCAGGTACATTTAAATTAGAAATAATTCATAAAATTGTAAGAACAAAGGATGTTAACCAACAGAACAAATGACCAAGGAAAATAGTATGTCTCTCCCCCTCTGTAGTTTCACATAAAGGCTGGATGGCTTTTTGTGACATTATTTGTGGCAAAATACAAGTCCTACTGTGATCTAACACAAACCACTCGTATACCTCTTTGAAAACAAGAAGAGAAGAAACCAAGCAGGTATCTACACAAGGAACCAGTGCTCCTGTGGAGCAATAGTAAGTTCTGCCTTTGCTTGTTCAGCTTTCATGTGGAAATGTCCTTTCTGTGAGGTGTGTTATAGTAAGCCACTCAGGATACCTGATGGTTAAGCAGAGTAGATGACAGCACTACTAGGGAGAGGTGGTGCCCAAAAAAGGTAACATGGCATGGTGGCTGCCATCCTCCCTGATCCCAGCCATTTTTCTTGATAAAGCCTGTGGTGCCACAGTCAAAATGATGCTCCTGGGGTTGAGGAAGGGGAAGGGTTGTGCAGGCCCAAGGTTGTACCACAATGACTTTGGCAGCACACACCAACTGCCAAGCTATCGAAAGGACATGGGGAATCCATCCTTGTAGGCACCTATATCATAGGATGCCATGCAGCTACACCCTGAAACAAGGGTTTCCAGATTTATTGCTCATGTTCACAGTGACATCAAACTGGTGGCAGAAGAAACAAAAAGAAAAAAGAAAAATAAAGTCCCACACGGGTGCCTTCACAGCAAGAGCAGGACAAAGGAGCCAGCTGAGGCGGTGAATAGCCATGGCTGTCATGTATGAAATCTAAGTTTTCCTTTGAGTATTTATATTATCCTTGGTTCCTACAAACTAAAAGAAAGCAGTACACACAGCAATTGCTAAACTACACTGCAAGTAATCCATATGGGGCATGCTGGCTTCTACCACTGATATCTGTTCCTTCTTAGTAAGCAGGAAGGAATAACTCATCATTATAATATTTACACAGCATTTTACAGTCTGTCTTAATGCTGGTTCCCAGAACCATAAAAAATTCTTAGGCTCTCAAGACAGAATTTCGTATCATTGCTTTAATTTGCCTTCTTGAGAAATACAATGATGTGTCAACACACTAACACAAATGTAATGCCTGCACTGCATACAAGGTAGGTACTTAACGTCACTATCCACAGGGTTTTATGCGTAGTTTGAAGAGATAACTTTGCATCCACAGTGGCAGCTGGTGGTTAAAGTTACGTATGTGCTTAGTCTCAGGGGCACATTTTCATCCCACGCTGTACTAGATTAATGCAGGTAATACAGACACGAGTATGATGGGTATAATCTACAGCACATACAGTCAGCTCGCAAAGAAAGGAAGATATTTTTTCTCAGTGCTCAGGAAGGAAACTAACACAACCTCATCCTGTGCAGGCTGTGCTTTGCCAGGGGACTGTAGTGCTGTGGCTGCAGTGTCACCTCCTGCCAGGATCATACAGGAAGGACAGGAAGCTGTCAACCAGCTGGGGGGGTGGAGGGGGTGTGTGTCTGCAGGACTCCACCTCAGCCCGTGAGGCACAGAAGTTCAAGGGGTATGAGCCACTTCTCATCTGTTGCAGGTAAAAAACAGAGCTGAAGGCAAGGCACTAAGATCTGAAGTTCCTCTGTGCAAAAGTAAATGAGAAAGACTTACGAAAAGGCTCAGGTAACAGCAACAGAGTAGACTGCCCGCTGTCTCGGCTAGATGAGGCTCAAGGTAATGAGAGCCCTACGGAAACGTAAGCAACTTCTCAGCAGGCAAAGAGAAATAGCAATCACTGTCTCTAAACCTTTACAGACCCTGGAAGTGCCTGGTTATGGTATTCTCTGGAGTGAGGCATGCAAAGAGAGTTTAGTATGTTTGTACTCATGTCCTTATAGAGAAACCAAGTGACCTAAGTGGAACAATCTGAAAGTACCAGCTAGAGTCTGCACAGGAGAAGAAAAACACCCTAGTGAGGTTTTGCACAATCTCACAGGTTTCTGTGCTCTGCAGTAAATGTGCCTCACAATAATTAGTGAACAAGTCACTCATATCAGACCAGGATGTGACAGTGACCTTACCCACTACCTGTGAGCTCACCTGTGACTGGCACCGACATCTTCCCACTGGAGCTAGGCGGCTGGGAGAGGGATCTTTCACCCTTCCCGTTCCCAGCAGGTCATGGGGGCTGACAGCCAGCCAGCCCTCCTGTGATAGGCATCCTTCCAAAACACTGCCAGCTGCGTCACATCTGTAACGCTGCTGTTTACGGCACTTCGGACTTGCCCAGGCAATAGCACAGCTGACCTGCATGTCTAAGGATTTGCTCCCAGCCAACACTTTCCACCTGATCTTCTGAGCAGAAGATCTTGTTTGGGGGGTAAAGCAATCATGCTGTAGTAGGGCAGAAAGGAGCTTTTCTTCAGCAGGCAAAGACAGACCTGCTCACCACCTGTCAGCTCCCAATTAGAGTTAGATAAAATTCTCTGGCTCCAGCATACGCTGAAACAATCAGTGGCTGATAGATTACAATTGTCACCAAACCTACAGTCTGGGTTCAGTGGTGTTTTTCTTCTTTGAAATGTTCAGTCACTGACTATACTGGAGCAATGAGATTGACTGAGGCTTGACTTTTCAATCAGGAAAAGCAAAGCTTTTCTGGAATCATTTAATTTCCTTAAAACCTCTTTTGTCGATATTACACTCTTGCCTTTCTGTCCCATAATCAGTCAAATCAGTCACCTGCACTTGATATCCGCTCTGTCCTTTGCTCAGGTGGTGAGGCCAAAGACCTTTCCCGGGTCTCCCACACCAAAGTGGGTACAAAAGCAGACTGGGCAACTTATCTCTTCATCATGCTTTGTGACACCTCTCATTTACTTCTTTGATCCTTGCACAGAGCATATCAAACCCTGTACTTGCATAAGCTCATGTAAGTTTGACGCTGTTCTTCAATACATGATCTATGGATGTGCAAATTTCTTACAATATGCAATTTCCTTGCCTTGGAGGAACAGTTTCTATTTCTGTGACTACATTTTTTTCTTTTTTTCTACTCTGATAGCTAAGACTGCTTTTTGCCCCAGTGACAAACACCCTGTAAATAGGAAATAGAAGCATTTGCTCTCTTGAAATTGAAAAGAGAGGTCATATTAACTTGACAGATTCTAACTAATGGCCTCAGGAAAGGCATTAATTGAAAATTAGTTTCTGTTTCTACTGACCTGGGTAAATTTTCAAGTGCTGAGCTCTTCATAGCAGATTCCATATGCTCACCCATAGCTTGAACTATTCAGTTCTCCTTTGAGTATTGATTGGCCCTTGAATATTTCTGTTCTGCACAAACATATTATCCAGCAACTCAATACAGTGAGTTTTTATTTTTATTACAAATGCTGAATTTTGTAAAAAGTTACAGAAACATTTAAATCGGAGGAATGAGCTTTGTATAATTGCAGAAATCTCCCTTTGTATGTTTTTTGCTGTTTTACAGGTTTCTTCCTCCTCTTAGCTTTTCTTAAGACAAGTGTTTCACATCTGGGCCTCAGCAAATTTGTGGGCTATGCTAGTACAGTCAAGGAATATTTTTTTCTCCTAGAACTGCAGCAGGCAGTAAAGAAAATACTGCCAACAGCTATGGACCCCCCAAGGAGGCTTAAGTACCACTGTGGGCAATTTTGCCTGAAGAAATTTACTGAGAAGCAAAAGCAACTCCTAAATATCATTTTATTTGTACGTTACTCATTTGAATAATATCAGTGTAAACATCCCTTTTTCTGCCTGCTGAGAGATTGATGGGGGGTCTGGGAGAGGCAGGAGGGAGCACCATGTTGCATTACACTGTGCGACATTCAGGCACACCAAGGCACCTTTCTCTCTCAGCACAGTATATAGCAAACAATATCACTATAGTCGCATAGGGGAGTAAATAAGATAGAGCTGCCTTAGCCTGATCCTGAAAATCTGCATTCCCCGCAATGGACTAGTGGGAATATCAGAGCACAAACAGCTCAAATAGCACCTTTCAGCCCCAGTGCAAGTGTGCCATGCGGAGCCTTTTCCTGAAGAGACTGCTGGTGCCAAGCATACAGCAGGAGAGCATTTTCTAGGCACAAAGATGGGCTGCCACAGCATGCCTGATGCTTATGTCCACCAAAAGTTTTCCAGGTTGACATTAGAAGCAAATAGATTTGGAATTATTTGCTGAACATAGCATCTTCAGCTATGCCCCTGAAATTTCACACACCCTCTTTTTCCATTAAATCCAATGGCACGCAGCATCTCTCTGTTCCTAGAAAGATTGTTACCATGCAGGGGGCAAAACCCAACACAGCTGCACTCATTCTTCACCGCTGTTAGCAGCAGCAATCATCTCCCACTGTTATCTTTTCAATTTTTCCTTTCCCATATGCAAAAGGAGCCCAATCCTGCAAGACAGTCGGAGTGTCCCTAGGGGGCTTGAGCACTTCCATTACTCCTCCAGCTCATCCAGACAGATTTTTTTTTATATTTCACTAAACAGAAAAAGCCACTTACTGTGGTTCAGCTGTGAGGATTCTCTCTGTTACTGGTGCAAATAACATGTTCAAACAAGGGCTTTCTCCCATATAGTCAGGTTCTTACGATCTCACCATGTCAAGGAATCATAATCCTTTGTTACAATAACTGTTCTGCTGCCCTGGTATCTACCACAATGTACATTTTACTCAATAATAATAAAAAGCAACCTTCATTAAACCTCAGAGGAGTATACTGTTCAAGGAGGAAAAGACAGGGCACAAAATCCTTCTCAGAGCGCTCACTTTACTGCAGCATCCATTTGACTCTGGAAATGGAAGCATGAACTGGACAAAGAGGAATCAGGAAATTGCCAAAGAAGGTGCTTTTTTTGGAAAAGAAGCTGCTTTCATGTTGTGCAAATTATCATTATCTCTCAGCGTAATAACTGTGAGATCAATAGCGCCATAGAAACCAGCAACGGGTAATGTTCATGCTGCAGCCCATTAAATGCTCTGGAGGACTGTCCACACCAGTGTTTCCGTTCAGCTCAGGAACGTGCATTGCAGCCACCCCTTTTCCTGCACTTTGATTCAGATCATGAAGTGGGTCTCAGTGGATGCAAACTGGATCCTTTCAAATAAAGGTTAAGTAAAGGATTCACTGGACCATGCCTGTCCTACCCCACCATCCCCGGCACCCAAAGGACCAACGCTGTCTTCTGAAAGCACCGCCGGTGTCCCTAAATGTCCTTAGCCTGCCAAGGGCAGCAGGGAAGGGGGACAACAATCATATTTCTGTTACTGGGATCAAAGGGTACTCCAGTAAGCACAGGGAGGAGTGGGACTGTCCTTCGTCCTTGATGTGCCCACAGCAGGGAAAGGTTTCTAAAGCTACCAACCTGTCCAGCGTCTCATGTCTGTGTCGGGAAGAGCCAGGTCACACCTTCTTTCTGTGCTTGCACTGTAGGAGAAACCTACGGACTGGCTCACATATGGACACCTAAAACTAGGCCAGATAATTTCTAACTTTTATGCCACACGTGCAAAGACCAGAGGACACCCTGACTTGCCTTAGTAGTTAGCTGCACCTATGAATGAAACACGTTTCTCTGGCAAAGAGTGCAGGTCTGACAGAAGGGGACAACCACGGCCACAGAGCCGATGCAGCCGAAGGTACTCATGGCCCCTGGAAACCTGGGGCTCCCCACATCGCAGGACATGTAATGCCTGTCGTAACCTCAGTCCTGACTCAGGTCTTCTCTGGGAGGGGGTGTGAGGTACCCTGACTGCAGGCTGACAGTAACTATGTGAGCAGGAGTTTCCTAGCAGGGTCTAATGCACTGCAGACAAGTTCTGTTGAGAGGAAAGTGCAGGTTGATTCATGGTAGTCTTGGAAAGTATGTATTTCATGGTAAAGGTAAGTTAGCACTAAAACCATTAGCTGGGCTCTGTCTGCCTCAAGTCAATAAATGAAATAGGCTTCATTTTAAAAAGTAGCACTGTAGTGCAGCAGAAACTCCGGGCTACTGGGCAGAGTGGCCGTTTGTGTTAGGAAAGTGTTTGCCTTTCCAGCCTCTCAGTCAGTGCATCCCAGGAACTCTCCCTTATTGTTCTGTGTTGGTTAGGTCGACATGTTTAAATAGCAGAAAATGAAGTGGGTTTCATTTAAAGAAAACTGTGAGCATCTGCCACAAACCCTCCCAGCAATGCAGCACCACTCAGAAATGGCACATTTACCCCTGGATGTAGTGGGGCAATTTTCTCCCCTTTACAAACGTTTTCCTTTCAGTTGTGTCGCTGCTGCTCTGGGCTCACATGCCCCACTGCAGATTGCACCCACACAGGTGTCTCCAGCTTCCCCCCCGCTAAGGACCATGTGGTGATGGAGGGGCTGGCGCCCGTGAGGGTGGCTCCGGGTGGACGGGGCGCCCGCCAGTGAGGCTGCCTGCACGGAGACCGGGCAGAGCATCTCTACTGCCGTGGAGAGCCTTGACACAGTCCAGTGTTTTGCACAGTCATTTATTGTTCACCTAGTGCAAAAGGCTGTCACATGCTTGTCTCAAGGTCCCCGGTGTCCCACTCCACTTGATTCTTCTCATCAGAGGAGAGAGCTCAGGAATTCTGCTCTCATTAATAATCGTATCTATCCCCCTGGGCTTATTTTTCTCCCTCCATTTTTAATTTTACTTTCTGCTTACCAGCTGCTCTTGTTCATTAAAAAAACAAACCCTCTCTAGTCCTTATTAGCACCATATGTCTGCTGGTTATTTGAGAAATGAATGCAAAATATATTTAAAGGATTAGTCAAATCACAATAAGCAAAAAGATTGAAAGGCTAAAAGCTAAGATGTGCATTAGACTGTACCTTCTCACTGCTGCACATGCTCTCTGCAGCTAAACCCACACCAGCATCCCACCACAGCCATCCCTCCCCGTCCCACTACTGCCTCCACAGCTGCAATGAAATCACAGCGATGTCTCTGGCTCTCACTAGTTCCCCAGCAGATATTCTTTTCCCCTCTCTCCTACTTCAGGGAAGTTACAACTGACCTAAAACCGCCTTTCAAATGTGAGCCAGGAACTAGTGCTAATTGGAGACAGTTGTTTCTAAACCACTTGCAAAGTTTCACAGGACTGTTCTGAAGCGTTCAGAAACCTGCGTAGCACAAAACACACATGCATGTTGTTTTCAGCTTCCCTCCTTACAACCCTCAGCATGTGATGTTTGAAGCACTTTTTACTGAAATCTCTCTATTGTTCCACATCCAAACATATTTATTTAATTTAAACTGTGAACACAGATAATCAGGGCTTTTTTGGGACATAATAAGACAAAAAGCCTAACCTATTTCTTTTCTCCGAGAGCTTCTGTCATGCAACAAATCCTGTTCCAGTATTTATAAATTCAGTCCCCATCCTGACATCCTGATTGGTAAAGGAGAATATAAACAGCCCAGAATTTGGCTTGTCTTAACGCCTCTGCACTTCTTCTGAGAGTGTGACATCTCATCTGATGTGCTTTACCTCCCCTCCAGCAGCACACGATCCCTTGGCAAAATGAACGTGTCCAGATTTCTTAGCCAATCTATTACCATCAGACCCAGAAGTAACAGAGCTGCTGACTGACACTTTTACAGCACCAGCGTTGAAATTCATTGTTTAATGCAGATCTGCAAATGGCTATGCTGACAGGAATGAAAATCTATATGTTTATATATAGATTTATAGAGAAATTTTCATATGAAAATCTATATATGTCCTCTGGCAATTGAACCTGTAATATGGGCAGCATTGCCAATGATGGTCCTTTGTTTGTTTAGGGTTTTTTTGTTTATTGTTTTCCGTAGGAAAAAAAATAGCAAGCCATTAATAGTCTGAGAAAAGACTTCCTGCCCAGAGGATAGAGGGAACAGGAACAGCTCTAAGTGGATCTTCTGCAGCTGAAAATCTTGTTTAGAATAATAACAAAAACTTGCAGTTTCTCCTGAGAGCCTGAGCATATGCTGGAGGTGGGTTATTCTCATTTTCCCCTGAAGCACACCTGGAAAAAAAAAGTGAAGCACTTGAGTCACTAAAGATAATGCATGAAAATGTTGAAAAGGCAAGAAAAAAATCCAATTCTTCTGATCACTCACTCAGCATGCTGCACAGAAGACTTCTTACAATCCATTACAGGAAATTCAAGTAGTAAATGGATTGCAATAGTTTAGGGAACTGGACAAAAACACTAAGGTAGAAATAGTTTTTGTGAGTACAGCATGATTAACAAGGTGTTCATACTGAGCCGGGGAGGGGAAATGCATTATAACATTTGGATTTAATGGTTTATAGCATCAAATCTTCCTAAAGTTCACGTAAAAATATTTAGTAGGTGGCTTGATTGATGTGAGGGAAATCTCCAAGTGCAATTTAATTGTATTCAAAATATTTCAGACTATGTAGTTAATATACTAGGTACATGATTCTTTTCTTTCTTGTTCCTATTACTCAGTAAGGTTTTGCTACCCCTGCTCCAGCCCAAGGGTGTGGGTAGAGACCTCTGACTCCTGCAGCTGGCAATGGGTGCAGGAGCCGTGCAGACATGCAACTGTGACCAGGCTCCTTGGCTTTGCTGGTAGTGGGTCTGGGGGAGCAGCAGGCACCCCAGGGCTGTGCTGCATGTCAGACCACCCACCCCTGCAACTGCCTACCTCCTGGTCCTGGCAGTCCCTGTGTGTCCTGGGGAGCTAAGCTCACCTGAACATCAGGCTCACTAGTTTGAGACCCAGCATGGCCCATGGCCCCAGCAGAGCTCTGAGGTCACTCTGGGCTAGTTAATATTTTCATCATGGGCAGCAAGGTCATGTATACTTGTCTAATTACTCGTCTTGCTAAAAGGATTGCTGCTGACAGGAAGAAGAGCAACTCTATGTGGTGATGGTAGTTGTCATTTTTTAAAAGAAATTTATTTAGGGCTTGAGTTTTAGAGATTTTAATTTGATCTAGGGGGGGGAATTGATAAATAATTTGAAGAATGTGTTGAATAACTACAGCATCAAAAACCAATGTGGTTGACTTATGGCTCACTTAGTACTGAGAGATCAGCCTGCCCTCTGTTACTCTCAAAAGTGCATCTGGTGGGTCTCCCACGGACAAACTGTGATGCAAAAGGAAGTCTGAGTTTTCATTTTTTTGTTTCTGAAATCATACTTTTAGGCAGAGGTCCTCAAGGGTATCTAAGAATTACTAACTCCTGGATCATTGGGAGACAGGGAGCCTATGATTTTGTATAGCCAAGGCCCAGCATTTTATGAGCAGTCTAAGTTCTTGAGCAGTTGTCAAAGCCCCTTCCATTCCCTTCCCTTCCTTTCTCCTAAAATACATTTCTTCAGCATTTTCTAAAACAGAAAAACTGCTGGAAAATATGAAGCTTTTCACCTCCTAAGAGTATGAAAACCTTCATAGTGGTGCATTTCCAGACAGCCAGTTCTCAGATACACATTTTCTTCGTACATCTTTGGAAAGGGAAGGGTGCTTAAGGTGAAATTATCAATGAAAGGCACAAAGTGTACCAAAGCAGTAGAAATCTGATAACAGAACCATGATGAAATACCACTATTACCATGTGTCAACAGATTTACAGGAGTTTGTAAATTAAGCTGGTGTAGCCGTAATTACTGAGGACTATTCCGTCTTCCTAAAATGTTCTTTCAAATTTACATGAACCCATTTGGAAATAGTACAATTCAGCATCAACATACTGCATCTTCCAGGGGCTGCTGTACCCAGAGGTGGTTTGGGGTCTTTTTTTATAACCCACCCCCTTCTCAGGTGGCAAGGGTGACAATTTGGTGTGACTTCTGCTGTGATTCTTACACAATTGCAAGCATCCAAACAAGACTGCAAGATGCTGTTATGACTCCATTTGTAGGACACTGATGGAGAGAGGGCATTAGCATGTGAAATCATTCATTCTCTGTGTAACTGATGAGCAGAGTGCCTCTTGGCGTCCATACTAATAGACCAGTTCAGCATAACACCGACAGGTTATTTTCATCTTGGGTCACTCATAATCCTTGGCTGATTTTCTTAAAAATTAAAAGAAAAAGAAAACTTAGCTTTTCTCCAGAAAATGTCAGACCGTTTCAAAAGGGCTTGTTCATTATGGACCTATAAATTTTGATATATATTTATTGTACTTAAATTATTGCAAACAACTTGTCAGTGGTAAAACTAAGGCAAGCATCAAATGAATATCTGAATGCACAGATTTGTCTTTTGCACAGTTAATTTAAGACCTTAGCTGGACTTGATATTGCAGAGGAACCACTGGCATAAAACTGAAACTAGTTTATTTGACTAGGGTACAGGTTAATGCTGGGGTGAAGCTGAGAATTCAAATGTAAGGTTTCAAATGCTGAAAGTGGTCCCATGTCCTTCACGTAAATCCCTGCCAACCTCCCTCGCAGGGCACTGGCAATGCTGCTGCCTTTGCCTGGCACAGAGCTCAGCACAGTCACAGGCTTGGGGACAGCAGGGAGGGGTATGGGAGGCACCACTCATGGGGTATGAATGTTTGTGGTATGCCAGCATCACCTGCACGCCAAAAACATGTTGTATTCATGTCCCAGAGAATAGCTGGTTTATATCTTAAACTGGAATCTGGTATGGTGACCTTGATTTCAGCCTACTTCTGATTAGGCTGCCCTATTTTCTACTTTTCCCACTGAAATAATTTCTTGATATAAGAAAATATTTGGTGGATGAGTGTTTGTAAAAGGCATACTTGGAACATAATGGTTATTTTTACTGGAAACTGGCAGCTCTGACAGCAAGTTTTCCTTCTGAAAAAATGGACCAGTCTGCCTATTGACACCTCAGTGGGACAGATTTAATGTAATAACTAGATTTTGCATTTCTGTAACTCCCATAGGAGCCCAGCTCAGTGCAGCAACACCTAAACAGCCTTTCTGCATGTCCCTCTGCTTGATGTGTGTGTCTAAATTGGGGAGTTTCAAAAAACAATCAATGACTGCTGCAAGATGAAATGATTTCCTAATCCTTTCACTCATTGATCCAGAGAGTTTAAGCCCCTTAGGGAACAGCGGGTTCCCTCACCTCACCACGGGTGTCACAGCTACTACACCATACTCCTGTGTTCCTCCTCGAGCTGAGCAATCTGTACTTGACCAGAGTCTTGCAGAGAAGTGTCCTCCCATGGCTGGGAGTCCTCGGGAGGCGGAAAGCCTGCACCTTCCCTCACTGCCTGCTCTAATAGCTACTCATGCCAAATTAATATTAGTGCCTTATTTTTCCTTACTTTCCATCTTCAGCATCCAACCACTCACTCTCATTATACCTTCCTCTGCCCTGATCTTAACAAGCCATTTGCTAACTGATATTTTCTTCCTGTCAAGGTTTTCCAGGTCACAATCAAATGATGTTTAGGTTTTATTTCCAGCAGCCTGAACATACCAAAACCTTTGAAGCTCACACATTTCAGCATTTCTCTAATCATTACATCCTTTTTTGGGTCTTTTCTGTATCTTTAGCAGCCTTTCTACATCCTTTATAAAGCCCATGTCAGGATGCAATGTGTCACTCCCCAAAAGTGCATCCAGTGACTAAAAGGAAAACAGGAGAGCCTGTCTCAGATGCATACATCTGCTTCTAATGAACTGAATCCCTCCCCTAAACTATTCCCAGGTCCTTAGTGTGGTCTCCTAATGCCATGCATGCAGAGATAAAATCATCATCCCAATCTTACTTGTTACCTCTCTCTTAAGACACACAGAAAAACGCATTTTTTCTCCAAGTGTCTGAGGGGCCTGACATTGGACACCAGTGTCACCATAATCCTTTCTAGACTACCTGCTTTTTAGGCTGCAGTCCTCTATCCTGTGGATTTGGTGTGAAAACCTTGGCCCTTCTCAGCTGAGAAATGCTCCTAAGTACCACCATCTCCTTTCCTTGCTTACTACAGCAAAATAAACACTGAGCTGTTAAAGCACACATGTAAGTACATCCTGTTACGATCTGTGAACAGGGTGATGGCTGGTAAAACACCCGTGACCGAAGAGCAGAGCTGTGAAACACAAGCAGAGTATCACTGAATGTTTTGGTTGTTCCACATCTTCATCTCTGATATGCGGGCTGTGTCTTGATGTCTGGTCGATGGCAGGGATTTTCCTGTGTGCCTCAATGTCCAGGAAGGTCTGAGTAGAGCAGATCACACAAAAGGCAAAGAAGAAGGGCAAAGCGCGGCAGCTCTGCAGGTGGGTGACACTGCAGCGAGGCAGGAGAGGAGCCTCCTCGCAGCCCTTGGAGCAGGAGTGCGGTACGGCAGCCAGAGCTTGCTGGAGGAGCAAGAGAGGGGCACAGGCATGGTGGAGTGGAGACTGACAGCAGATGCAAGTCTCCCTTGCTAGCTTTTTCAGCTGGAATGACCAGATGGGAAGCTGTATCTTCATTTAAGGGAGAAAGGTCCGAGAAGTGCAGCACAGAGCAGAGCACTCTGCATACAAATGAGAGGTAAGCAATGTTGCATTTTGCAGAGCTGGACATAGAGCATAGCCTATAAATTCCTCGCTTAGTGCTTATCAGGCTCCATCATGTCCAAATCAGGCATTTCCATACAATTTGCATGCCTTCAGCTTTTTCCTTCAGTCATATCTTACAGGCTTATTTCACATCAGCATCCTCCGGCAAAGGAGCTCTGTATTGGTAGCCAGACAGTGATACGATCTGCAGCATGTCACCACCAATCAGAAGCAGCTGATGAATTGGACTGATGGTTTCATCAGTTGATGTCCTGTTTGGTTTCATGTTTCACCCTAGGCACACAGCTCCATCCTGCATATGTTCCTTTTTATTATGTCTTCTTTTTGTGACTGTACCTTAATGGCACTCGAGTTTCTTAACCGGGTCAGGACAACACAACCTGGGCTCCTGCATCCCCCAGACACCATGTAAACGGCACATGGATACACAAATAGAAATTAAAAAAAAAATGTTGGGTTTTTTTCACCTAATACAATAAACCCAAGTAAAATCAAAAAATAAATAGGAAGTAAAGGAGCATATTTCCTGAGAAGAGTTACCAGATTGTACTAAACCTGGCTTTTAGTTGGAACAGAATTTCCCAATCCTCTAAATATAGACCTGTGAAATGACCCTGCAGCTACCAGTGAGATAAAATATGTTTGTGGCCAATATGCAGGAGAAATTGTTGCAATACTTCCCTAGGTATTCTTTAACTGGTGAGCCTGGCAGGATGGCTGCTTTCAGGGGTTATGCCCCATGTGAATTGCCAGTGTCTGTCACATGCTTCATGCTGTCAGATAAGACAAAGCATACTATTCCATGAGAGGCCAGGGATTTTGAAGCATGCTCTGCTTGCTCACTGTTTTTATACACCCTCTTTCAGGATCCAACAGCCCTGGCTGGAAGCACAATAGAGAGGAATCACACTCGGAGCTGGAAAGTTGGATACTTGCTGCTTATCTCCTGTCAATTTAAACAGCCAGCATTTACGCATTGACAAGGCAGCTCATAGGTCACAAATGTGCTCCAGCAGTCAGAGTCACTGCTGACAAATGAATCAGTGCACAGTGAGACAGCTGTTGGCACCGGGATCCGATGCTCCTCTCATCAAAATGCCAGCGCATGGGGGCAGAGGCAACAACCTGGTAAGTCAGCACATCACAGAGATTCTCTGCAGGTAAGGCTGATTTTCAGGAGGCTTGGTCTCCTTCCCAGCAACACATTTGAATGACCTAGAATTGTTTACAGAGAATAGCAGTAAAGGAGAAAACATGCCAAACGGGGTAATTCTACTCTTCCTTGCAGAAAAGGCAGATAGGCAGAGTGGAAGGAGAGGAGCATGAAGATCTCAAAGGACCTTCATCCCAGATCTTCCGCTGATCTGTAATTCAGGTTAGCCAAATCGCTGTGATGCATTTTTGGTTTACATGTTGACAATAAGCTCTTCAAGACAGGAACTACCTGTGCCTTTACCGGGCAATGTGGCATGGATCTTATCCACATTTCTGGACATTAGTAACAACTAACAAGTAATACTACTTACCTAGTTAGTCCAGTTAAGGAGTTATTTTTGCATAGCTGCCACTCTCTTTGGCTTCAGTGGTACCCAGCAGTGAAAATCATCATGTGAACATTTAAAAACTAAATTGATTTTGACATTGTTGAAGGTGTCTATTAAAATCATAAACACAAAAAAGTACTGTAGTAGGAAACTTCACCATTTTTCTTACAGACAAGACACTAAACAAACAGGTGAGACTTGAAATACAATTAAAGCTTCCTATCCTATTGGAAAAAGCAAGTGTAAGACCAGAGAGCACCCAGAAACTTCTGAAACCAGGTCTTCCATAGAAAAAAGTTGGGTACATACCAGGCAGCATTCAACTAGTCTGCACCACATTGCATTTTGAAGTGCATTATTTGGTTTCCCAGACAACTAATCTTGAATTAAGTTGGGATCCTTCCAGAGCAAAATATACAAAGATGTACTTTGTAAACAACCATTGCTGAGAGTCTACAAATAAAGGGGAATATAATGCAGTTATTAAGGAATATAATATTCCAATTCTTATTCTGAATAAGAAATAATCTATAATTAATAATTGCAAAGTTTCTGGATTACTTGTAAGGTCAAAGGCGAAAACATTTGGATGTCACTGCAGCTGGTCTGCTCTAGAAAAAGAGACGTGATGCTGCAGACTGCAACTGTGATATGTGTCACCCCGATCTCATGCAACAGCTCAAGAACTTCACTATTTTAACTACTCTTATCCAACCCAGAATATCCATCCATCTTGGTGAGGCAGAAGGAAGGGGATGGTCATGCATGCAGACTGCAAGTTGTTATCTGATTGATATAATCGGTTTATGTGTCATATATGGCATTCACATTCAGCAAAATAATAAATTTCTTGTAAAGAGAGAGAGAGAAGAAAGTTTCTATCATTGTTGTAAAGACATAACAAGTGTTACCTGATTCCCAGGTTGTCTATCAAAATTATCTAATAACTCTGAGGGGTATGACCAAGCCGTCTCACGCATTTCACATTCATTGCACTGAAGTATCAGTTTTAAAGTTTTAAATGCCAGTCCTGAGAATTAATGCCAGAAATCAGCTAGCTCAATGCCAGTCACGCTACTGGATGACGAAGAAAGGAGGCAGTAGTGAAGAACAAAGAGAATCAGGTCTGGACAATAATACAAAGTTTTGCCATTTCAACTGGCTTTGGTGGCCAGGCAATAGGCATTTTTGACTCTAAGTGCCAAAAGTCTGAAAACTGCCATCAACAATTGAATATAATTTATTTAATATAATTCAATAATTTATATAATTTAATGAGACAATTTAAGCTAATTATTTTAGTGACACCAACTCTCTGCCAAGACAGACTCCCTTCTCTGCCCCTACTCCATGCCTGCATGAATGCAGAAATAGCTCTCTGGCAAAAGCAACCCTTAAGTGCTGAATTCCAAGACTGTGATAGACAGAAGCACTGCAGACTGACACATGGGTGTGCCTGGAGGACCTGCACACTTCCTCCATTACATTCCTGTTGGCGAAAGGTAGGCACCTGAATGTTATCAAGGGCCTAAGTCAAAGTCATTAGCCCCTGACTGTCTAACAAGTCAAAACAGAAACTGGTGTACCCAAGGTCCATGCTGATATAGAATCATAGAATCATAGAATCACTGGGTTGGAAAAGACCTTAGAAATCTAGGCTGATTTTCATTATCTTTCACAGAATTGGC
>NW_010247091.1:822-2399 GCF_000690775.1 Eurypyga helias | reverse complement strand
AGGTCCCTTCCAACCCAACCAATTCCATGATCCTATGTAATTACCCACATGACAGGAGCCAGAAGCCACCCCTCACATGGGATGCATTTGTGCCGTCAGGCCAGCGTCCCTCCTTTTTCACTGCTAACCAGGGTGCTAAAACTTGCCCCACATTAAGTGTCCCAACCTCATTCCTTGCTACCAAACCTGCCTTTCCCAGGTCCGTCGGGACAAGGCAAGTTTCCCAGTCACCTACTCACGAACGGGAGCGGAGAACATTTTAACAGGATTTGTTCGTTTAATCGAGAGCACGCAGTGGGTTTAGCTGTGCTGGCAAAAGGCTTTGGGATGAGTGAATGGAGCAGCGAGAGCGGGCCCTACACCCCAAAACGCACCCCGGGGCCAAACAGCACACCACCACCGAGCTGGCAGGCCGGCGTGGGGCCGGGGCGCTTCCCGACAGGCGCAGCATCCTGCCAGCTGCCTCGCATCGCCTCGCCGCAGCAGGGAGGCACCGCAAAGGAAGACAACCCAAGCTCCCCTCCGGCCTCTCCTCCCAAAACCTGCCATCAGGAGACAGTTCTGAGCCACCCCAGCGCCCCAGGGTCTGACTCGCACGAGGCTCAGACCGCACAAAGCCATTCTGACCCGGCGTTTCCCATCCCCGCGCAGATGCACCAGATGGTGCCCACGGCGCCCCGAGCCCGACGTTTCAGGATTTTCTCGGGGGGCATCAGGAGAGGACTGGAGACAAACCATGCTAATTGGATAGACGAAGAGTCCTCCGCAGCCCTAGAAAGCCGCGAGCAGCTGCTCAAAACCTCTTGTGAATCACAAAAATAGTTTCATCTGAGGAGCGGGTGTGCATCAAACACCGCAAACGCCCTTTTTTCGCGGCGCAAAGCGCGTTTTCCCCGAAACAAAAACCAGGCCCGCAGATCAAACCAGGAAATTGAGCAAACTTTGAGCACGAACAATAGCAGGAGGATTTTCCAGACCTTCAAGCTTGTTTTGCAAGTCCCAGATTATGTAAAGCACCGCTCCGCCATTGTCGGGGAAGCCGTGCCGCCTGCTCCGTGCCGGAGCCAGCTGGCACTGCGCTGCCCTCCCGGCAGGGCCTGTCCGCGGGGTCTTGTGCAACACCACAAATTCCTTCCCCGGCGCCTTCCACTGCAGCCGCTACCGGGTTCATTGTACGCCCAATTATGTGATTAATTACCTTCCCAGCCCACCGTCCTGCCCAGGCTTCCCGTACTGAACCAGCTGCCCTGGAAGATGAGTCTCCTTTGTGCCCATCCCTTCCCTCGCCTAACTAATCCTTGGCTTTCCCTGGGATACGCCGGAGGGGTGAGGCGGTATCGTTGCGCACATCCTCCGGGAAAACAACACGGGAGGCTGAACTCATCCCACATTCGGCACCTGGTTGGAAAAACCCCACTGGCACCCCCGAGGCAGGCGGGATGGGAGCCGGCATCCCTGATCAGTGTCCCCTGGTGATGGCCTCGGACACGGTCCCGCTGCATTTACCTAATTAAGACCTAATGAAGCGCAGAGATGTATTGTGGGCCTGGCAGAGGAGCAGATGTGCCCCCTGAACC
>NW_010247091.1:0-638 GCF_000690775.1 Eurypyga helias | reverse complement strand
AACGCGGCCCCTCCGAGCCCACCCTGGCTGTGCCCCCAGCCCAGCTGGGGATGGCACAGCACGGCTCTGCAGCACGAGGGACCCCGAGAGCCACGAACCGAACCAGCACGTCCCATCCTCCCCAGGCAGCTCCCAGAAGGGGAGAGCTCCGGGCTGATGGTGGGCGAGTGCGTGTCCCCCCCGAATCACACCCCAAATGGCTCCCACTCCTCCAACCCGCAGCACCCAGCACAGCCAAGAGCCAATCCTGACCCCAAACTTCCGGCCACCACGGCCTTGAGCCTCTTCCCGCAGCCGGGAACACGCACCGAAGGCAAAACGCCGCTCGGTACCACGGGATGTCGGCCCTGCGGACAGGGACCGCCGGCAGCGGGCTGCCCTCCCCGGGGAATGGCCGCGGACAGAGGGCAGAAAAGCGGACAGGGCCCGCCGGCAGCCTGCTGCCCTCCCCGGGGAACGGCCGCGGACGGAGCGCAGAAAAACTCCGCTCCGCACCAAATCAGTGCCGTCTCTCCAAACCCCCGGCTCGGGGAAGGGCTGACATTCCGCTCACCCTCCGAGCGACCCGAAGGCAGCGGGAGACGCGCGGTGCGGAGCGATGCGGCTGCAGGCAATTCCGGCGGCTGCCAGGCTGCGCG
>NW_010247090.1:4547-5191 GCF_000690775.1 Eurypyga helias | reverse complement strand
TCCCTTCCTGCCTCCATTTTGAAGCAGGCAGCAGATCCCAAAATTGGCACGACGCCTGCTCCGCCGTTCGCAGGTCACAGCCAAAGGGAAAAGAGAAATCCACCAGCAAAACGCGGCCGCCGGCTGTGAAGAGCGCCTGGTTCTCCTCCATCGGCATCCCCCAGCGCGGAAAAAGGTCTCGTTAAAAGGAAAAACCCACCCGAACCCCCAAAGATCAGGGAGTAGAAGGATGAGGGATGTGGGATGCTGAGTGCAACCCAGCCCCAGCGAGAAGTGGGGCTTTTGGGATGGGGCTGGGTAGCTCGGCATCGCGTTCCTGGGCAGCACAGCAGCTCCCAGGGTGTTGTGATCCTGAACGCTGGACCGGATCCGGAGCAGCTCAGTGTCCGTGATGAGCCCAACCTCACACGTCAAATCAAAAGTCCTTTTTTCTTTAGTACTGCACCTTACACCTCAGCCACGTGGGTTTGGGGTGCTTGGTGCCGGACCCTCGGGAGAAATCCCCCACTGCCCGTGGCACCGCGGCAGCCGGGAGCAAACCCCCGATGTCCTGAAGACTATGTGGATGGGTGGAACAAGAGCCAAGGCAACTCTGCACCCAACTGTCCAAAGCCGCCCCCGGCAAAGCCAACAGCCTGCGCCAC
>NW_010247090.1:1368-4427 GCF_000690775.1 Eurypyga helias | reverse complement strand
ACCTTAAAGACCATCCAGTCCCACCCCCTGCCATGGGCAGGGACACCTTCCACCAGCCCAGGTTGCTCCAAGCCTCATCCAGCCTGGCCTTGGACACTTCCAGGGATGGGGCATCCACAGCTTCCCTGGGCAGCCTGTCCCGGTGCCTCTCTGGGAAGAACGCACAACAAGGAACAGCCAGACTGTGCTGCCTGCCTGCTCCGTGCCGTGCCGCGCTGTCAGTCTGGTGTGGGGCTGCCACGTGCCCTCACTGGACACTGCTGTCCCACGCTCTGCCCGGTGACAGCCAAGGGACCGGGGGGTCCTGTCACCCCAGGATCAGTCAGAGGTGACCCAAAGCGTCACCTCCAACGTTAGGGACTTTCAGCACTGCTGTTCCCGCACCAGCTTCAACGACAACTTCTGCAGCCGTGAGAGAGCAACAGAAATTGCAGACATCTCCACAAGAGATATCGGAATGCCAGATTTAACGCTGAAAGATTCAAGATGGGCAGGCAGGAAAACAAAAACCCGGCTGCTCGAACATACCCAGTGCCCAGAGAGGAAAGGAGCACACGGACTGGGAATCAGCAAGGACATCGGGGGCAGCGTGCTGATGGCAGAGGTGGAACGGGTGCCTCTGCAGACCAGCTGCACCACGGCACGGCACTGAACGCTCCGTAATGTCTTTCTTCCGTTAGAGCATGATATATCGAACGGCTCGGGGCCTTTCACATGCTGCCTGCGCACGGTTTTCTCTCTGGGCTGCACTCATGGAACAAGGGGGGTCTCTCACAAAGGGCAGGTCCTCCGGGAAGGGTGGGTATCCTGGGAAGGGTGGGTTTCCCACCCCTCCAGCACCACCCAGACTGGAGATGTGATGCTCATATCACCACCTTGCGAGATCCTCTACCCAACAGTGACCACGTCTTGTTCTCATGGAAGTAGATCCCCGCTGTCCCCTACTGCTCGCAGTTTGGCAGGGATTTAAGGGAAGAAACCAGTTCAAATGAGTCATTTTTCACTTGTACAGTGGAAAGGTCAGACACAGTTATGGTCTCTTCCCCTGAAGTCATTTGACAGGTATCCCACAGTGTGTCCTGACTTCCGGTGAGGTTTCCCAAGGGACAGGTGAAGACCTGGCGGATGGCCTCACTGGTGAGGCAACAATTCCAGCGCATCCCAACTACCACATGGCAACTGGGGAAAATAAGAAGGGCCCTGGCCTGAAAAGAGATGAAGAAAACCCCTTCCCTGTCCCCCATGATCACTCCAGCTATTCCAGGAGTGACCGGCACTGCTCTCTTCCCTGTCCCAGAGCAGGGACAGAGCCTTTCCATCCCCCTCTCCCCGCATCCCAGCCCTCCTGCTCACGATATTCTTTCAGTTGAACCTAACCCCAGGCTTTTCCAATATCCCTGCAGCCTAACTGCTTGCAGATTGCAGCTCAGCCAAAACTGTGCCGGGAAAGGGCCCCCTCCCGCTGGCGGAAATTTGACTTTGCACCTCCGCTTTGTGCAGTACCCACAGAGCGGGAGTTATAAAGGTCTAACAGCTCCCCGTACGCACTGTAAGGAAAACGAGCATGGATTTTGCACCTTGTGCTTATTCCCTAATTTATGAGTTTGCTTCGCTTCCTTGCTTGATGTTGTCAAACTGAACCACAGAGCTGTGGGGCCGGAGTCTCCAAGGTGGGTGCCTGAATCTCCAGCTGCTCCCGGGCCATGCCAACGGGGCTCCAAGGGAACACGCTTCCGAAATAACCCAAACTGGCACTTCAATGAATTCAGGGAAACCCGTGGGGGTGGGCGAAGCTGTGGCTGCGATACACCCTCCGTGTGAGCAACAGGAGACGCACCAGGACAAGGCGGCACCTCAACACGGCTGAAACGCCAGGATTTTTCCCTGAGCAGTTGTATAAGGATGCTGTAGGAAGGGGCTGGAGCCCGGGTGCTCCTAGGACGGCCGGAGGTCGGGAAGGGAAGGAAAGCAAAGCATTGGGAGGGCGGAGGGAAGCTGGCAGTCATGAAAGGATGGTGGAAAAAGAGCCAAATCAAATGCCAGCTTAGAAAGCGTCACGTAACTGGGTGTCACCCTTGCTGAAGGGACACTTAGTTCATTCTTCTGCTGGTTTTACAGCTGAGTTTTCACCCAGTGAAAGTCACCGGGGCCGAAGCAAATTAACTCATTTGGCTGTGACAGGCTCAGTCATGGGAAGAATTTGAGGAGATACAAGGTAGCTTTTTAGAAATATAATGTATTTCCTGAAAAAGTGTCGCTCTTCCAACATAAATATTCATTGTTTTCCCGTTTTTATCGCAGTGGGATTCTCATGTTATCATGACATGAGTTAAGACCACACATGGCAATTCCTCCCGTGCTAAAATGTGTGGAAGTCTCTGGATTTGTTTCCCTCTGCAGTATTTTCAACAGGCAATAAAGAGCGCATAGGAGGCGATTAACCGAACGATATTCTGACTGGCCCCATCTTTTTTGTCGCTCTTCCAAAACGGAGTGTTGTAAATAATAACTTCTGATTTTTTAATCACATTAATAATCTGCCCAAAAACGACAGATCATTTTACAAAGGTGGAATCGCGCCGATAACCCCATTTAAACAGCGACATAAATTATCATGAGGAAGTGTTGATTCAAGAAAACAACCCTGTGTAACTTGCTCCAGAATAACGGAAGGGTTTAAATTTATGGCACTGGTTAGAAACCTTAATAGGCCGTCTCCAAAAAGGTGAAAGGAGAGTAAACCGCAGGTATGTACAAGTGACTTTCTGATCTGACAGAAAATACAGATTTAAAGATGTTAGTATTCTTAAAAGAGGGCCTGAATTTAGAAAAATCACTCTGACTCATGCTGGGAGGTTTGAAGAGACGATGAATAATGATCTGGGAAAAAAACGCCATTCTGTAATATGCCATGATGAAAAAATTATCACATTGTTGCCATTTTTGGGAGCCTGCCTGCAAGTTCCAAACACCTTTTCTTCTTCAACTCTTCCGGAAAACGTCCTGGGAACACTTTTCCAGCGCCTTTCATTGTTCCGTATTGAAGAGACCTGGTTTGC
>NW_010247090.1:621-1326 GCF_000690775.1 Eurypyga helias | reverse complement strand
GCCCCACCGCCTCCGGCCGAGCCGAGCATCCCCGGACGGACCGTGCGCTTGATCTCTGCCCACAGCGCCACCCTCAAGTCTTGGGGACCCGCAGTCCACCAAATAAAGGATAAACGACCTTGGGAACACCTATTAATGTCTGACCATTAATATCGAAGTGAACTGGAGGTGTGCTGGCCAGTGCTGGCAGGGGCTGGGAGTGAGAAAGCCCAGCTCCAGGGGTATGGGAAGCGGCCGCCCGCCGCAGATGTCACCCTGGGGATGGGTGCTCTCCTCCTCTCTCCGGCACTGGCTATAGTGTTGCCAGAAGATTTCAAATGTTCCCTTAAACTGAAAAATATCTCCCATTTTCCTGGCGGCGAGATGCTCTGCACGAGGGGTGGGCTCCCCTCCGGTGGGACAGGACTCGGGTAGTCCCATCCCAACCCTCACAGGCAAGGTGGAATTAAGCGAAAAAAAAAATCATCTCTTGCCTGGCACACACGGCACAAACTGTAAAACACGACCGTGAGAATTTAAAATCCGTGGTGAAACGCCTTTAAGATTTAGATCTCCAAGACAGTACTTCTTAAATTAGAAGTGTATTACCAAATGGCAAAGTGTCCTGGCTATGGGAGCCATCAGGAGGAATGAACCAGCTCACTGGAACAGAGGCAAAACCTCTTGGAATCTCTGATCCTCCTGCACCGTCCATGCGGCGCTGCC
>NW_010247090.1:321-574 GCF_000690775.1 Eurypyga helias | reverse complement strand
CTAGCTGGTCCGACGGTGCCCCAGCCAAGGCCCCGACGCTGCCGTCTGCGCTCTCAGCGCTCGTGTTTCGTGCTCCTCCAACCAGAGCCCCTGGGTGTCCGGGAATGCTTCATCCGCACCAGGCTGAACCCCGGTAAATGGGTGCGTGTGGAGAGGGGAACTGCCCTGGGCAGCAGAGGGAAATGTGCTCACCAGCAATGCTAAAAACCTTAAATACTGAAAAATAAGTAAAAAATAATCATAACATTCCCTC
>NW_010247090.1:0-276 GCF_000690775.1 Eurypyga helias | reverse complement strand
CTCTTCGCAGCTCTACCATCAGCCCCGCCGCGGCTCTGCCAGATTAGGGCTGAATTTCCACAACTTTTGGTGAAAAAGTATAAAAAAATAAGCCCCACTCTGTACTTTAATATAGGCGAGGAGCAGACCTCCCCCCCCCTTCCCGTGGGCTGACCTGTTCCAGGTTTCCAGCAGAAGGGCACTATTTCAAACCGCAGGTCCCTTAATTTCAGCCACATGTTGCTGCGGGTGAGAGGAGGGAGGGAGGGGAGAGGAAGAGGAGCGGGGCGCGGGGGC
>NW_010247089.1:0-232 GCF_000690775.1 Eurypyga helias | reverse complement strand
GTGACTTTTTTTTGGAGAGATGGAACTTCCCGCATCCCTTCTTCCAACCCCTTCCCGTTTCCCATCCCGCGGTTCTGGGCGGCGGCGCTGACGGGTCTCGCTTCCCGCTTTTCCCCTCGATCCGGGCCCGTGGTCTTCCGTCAACCCTTTGGCCCAGCGGATCCTGGAGCCGGATGACTTCCTGGATGACTTGGATGATGAAGACTACGAGGAAGACACGCCGAAGCGGAGA
>NW_010247088.1:27133-49864 GCF_000690775.1 Eurypyga helias | reverse complement strand
GGTGCCGTGCGGAGCGTGGGAAGGAACTGGTGTTTCCAGTGGAATGGCTTTTGTCTCTTTGTGCCTGATGGCCTCGGCTCAGAACGGGACGTGAAAACAGTCCAGCTGTTGGTGCAGTACGTGTTGCCGCCGCTGAAAAATCATTAGGAAATACTTGGTAAATACCGGGTTTTCATATAAACTAGGTAATCTGAATGGTGAAATAGTTGAAACCGAATAAAAGTGTGGGGTTTTCAGTCTTAGTGTAACTTTTCAGTGGTACTGACTAGGAATACCGTTACTGGTGGTGTAGTATGCGAGTGTACGTTGAATAATTACGAGGAGAAAGTGGAGCTTTAAGACATCCTGTGCTTGTCAGATTTGGAACGCTAAAAACACGCCCCTGCTACTTGGTTAGCCGCTGCCTCCGCACAGCGAGCGACTGAAAAACAGCTCCTAAAGTGTCTTCTAAAAATGCACCACCAAAAATGGCAATTTGTAATTGTGTTGAAGGCACAGTGAAATCTGAATATTGATTTGGTCATTTTGAGTAAATCTTCAGTCTTGAATGTTTGCCAGAACTTGCTGCCTAGTCTTGTGTGGTTAATGCTGTGGTTTCTTTCCAAGTGAATCAAATTATCAGTTGTTTAAATTGCTACAGTGCAGAATCTGTACTGAGTCAAAGAAAAAGTCCTGTTCTTGTTTCCTTCAAAATATACGGCATCAATTTAGATGTAATTGAATTGTCGGTTATTTAGAGAGCTGGAACTGCGTTATTTTTAAAGGCTATTGAGCAGAGGGCTTCTGGAATTAGTGAGGGAAAGGGCTTTTGTTGAAACTGATTTTTCCCCCCTCGTCCTCTGTGCATGTTGATCAAGTCTATAAATATGAAGAGATGTTATTGTAGTTTCTGATAACGTCAGATGAAACAGTTTCTGCTTCATTTTCCACACAATATCATTTTGAGAAACTAACGTTTTGCTCTGTTAAATATATTGAAATAGGACATATGCTCAAAATCCAAATTCAGTGCTGCAGTTGTAGCATGGGAGAAGGAACCTCATTTTGAATAAATACGTGGCAGTTCAATTCCGAAATGGTTGGCTGTTTCTGCGCTTGACTTCTTCTGTGATTCAGTTTTGAATGTACATTTAAGGGTTGGCTTTTTCTATTAATGTGTAATAGCAAAGGATAAGGAATGGCAGGCAACTCGAAGTCTCATCACAATCAGTAATTCCTGAGGATGTTCTGAGTTTAAGAAAGAGATAAATTACGTGAGAACAGGAAACAGTGGGCTTATTTATCTCTTGTGCTCTCCAGTGCCCAGGGGCAGTTTAAAAATGCCCGGTAGGCTCAGCACCTTGAGCTGATGCTGTGCAGACAGTAGCAGACCATCGGACAGGAGGGTGATTTTTTCATACTTCAGAAACCCCAGCCATCTTCCTTCTTTCTTCCCACAGCATTTGGCTTGTGGTGCGACTTGCAGAGAAGGGCACAACTCTGGGCTTCTTTTTCCTCTCCCGCCTCCCTCCCCCAAGTAACTGAGTTACAAGTTAGGGAGCTTTGATGGAAAAATCCAACTAATTATGGAAGAGCATTTGCTCTTCTGAAGTAATGCTGTAGCTGTTCAGTTTTCAGTCTACCAGGGGAGGGAAAACGTTGAATTAGTGACGGGTATTTTAGAGTAATCTGTGCAGAGTTGCAGAATTTGTGACATCATCTGTCACTTGAGGTAGAGCTCAAATAATAGTCTTCAGCTGCTTTGGTTAGAAGCTGGTGTTGGTTGAATTTACTGATAGTTTGTGCTTGTTTTTAAAAATCTAAGCTTTTACTTAGAAGATTTCTTAAGACTGTAGGTAACGCTTAATCGACATTGAGCTGGCTTCTTAAATATGTAAGTTTCTGGGATTTTTTTCCTATTGTTGCCATTTTATCCAGAGAAATGGAGCAATGGAAATAATTGTGTTGGGTCTGATAGTTTTCTGATAATCCAATGGGCGCAGTTGACTGAACTGACAAGAAATGGTTTTGTTCCATCTTGGCCTAGTAAAAGCTGGACATTTTTTTCTTAAGGAGGACCTGAAATAATTTTGTGGGAGACAGGTCCGCTAGGAAGTCCACCACTTCAGAATCCTAAGTTACGTGGAAGAAGCAGATGTGACTTCTCCCAGCGAGCATCCTGAGAGACTCTTAAGGGGAGAGAGGGAGCAGTTAGATGCTGGCTGAGCCTCACTTTGGGAGAGGATGTTGCCCAGTTTAAATACTTGCCCCTGATCAGTGGGATTGTCCTTCATCTGTTGTCTTGAATCACAGTTTCAAAACCAGTGTGCGATAGGATGCCTGGAGTTAATGTGCACAGGGCAAGGGATACGTGCAGGTTGCTGCAGAGAGCGTAACTCCTCATGCTACCTGCTTTTCCGTCATAGAAAATTAATTGCTGTGTATAGGACATAGCTCTTACCCACTTGACTTTAAAGCAGGAGTCGTCATCACCCAGGAAAGGGTCGGAGTGTGTAACCACAAGTGGCTTTTATCCCGCTGAGTAAATTTTTCAAGATGGGCTTATTAAATAAATAACAGTGTCATGAAATGCAGAGGTTACCTGAAGTCAGTTTGTGAACTAGTTCTTTTCAAGAGCCATGCAGCAATTAGAAAGTTGCCTTACCACAATCCTATAATTATGCCATAATTGGATTCTTCTGGGCATAATTACATACCTTGAATATGTGCGTGCATTTTTATTTCCGAAGAAATGTGCCTGAACTGACCCAACCTTTTTCTCCAATCTCCACATAACATTTGGGTTTATGATGTGCTGCCACTAATAGTGGGTTGCAAGAGGTAGCAGATAAAAGGCTTCATGCGACACCTAGAGAAGTAACAGAAAGCCAGCTCCCCCGATGAAGGAGTGAACATGGCACCCACAGCATCAGGCTTGTTGCAAGTGTCTCTTTGATCGTAGCAAACGCCATGCCTTGTCTGGGTGGGTCGGTAGAGCTGTAGTTTTAATGCGAGGGCAGCTCTTGGATTCGGATTGATGCGTGAAGAAAGTGGAAGCTGCTGGAAGGATGAGGGGAGAACCTCCTCTGTTTTGAAAAGGTGTGGATAGGCTCGTTAATTTTTTGCGTCTTTCCGTAGGAGCTCTTTCTAAAAATAGCTGCACGGAATGCTAGCTGGAGCTCAGCTGTGAAGGAAATAACATACTTGAGTAATGTGTCTTACACTGGAGTCGTCTGAACATTTCACTCTGATGTTATTAATGATAAATGTTCAGTCATTTGATGAAGGACACAGAATACTGTAAATGTTCCCTGTTCTTTCAGGGACTTCTCATGCCTTGGCTTTGCTCAACTCCGCACATATCTGATCTGCACTATGCTTACACTGAAATTATTCTTTCCTTGAGCGGATTGAAATCGAAGATGTGACATTCCTGGCTCCACTTTGAATCATTCCTCTATGTAACACTTTGCAGCAATGGAAATTGTAGTTCAAAATGCTTAAGAATCATTGTGAAAGCTACAGCCCAGAAGGAAGATAGAAACCCTATGGCTCATCAGTCTTTTTAGAGAGGATTCCCAAATACCTCCTGTAATGAAGGGAGGTTCTTCCAGGTCTTTTTTTTCCTGTTTAGGCTGTAAGAATGAGACAGGGAAGCCTTGATGACCAATCCCCCTGCCCTCTCTGAATCTGCAGATTCCTACTTCCCACAGTGGAGTTATTTAGGTATTTTTTAGACACTTAATGGTTTCCAGTGATGCTTATGTATTTGTGAAATGGCTTAGCTCAGATGTTGGTTGGTGACATGTGCAGAATGTATTCTGACTGACATTACCAGCTTGTCTGAAGTGGGGTGTGTTACCTCAGAGGTGTGGAGGCCAAATTGCATCCTCATCCTCTTTCAGAGATCTTCTGCATTCGTTCCGTGAATGAACCTCTGCACCCTTCAGCGCTTTCTAAAGAAACAAAGGAAGATCCTAATTAATCCTTTTTTTTGTTTAACTTGTTAAGTGTCAAATCTAGGTCACAGAGTTTGTTTATAATCAGTATGAGGCCATACATAGGTAGATGTATAAAGGAGAAAAAAAAATGGCTGGAGGGTTCCGGGGTTCATTCATGAAATGAATGCATGTGATCCCTGCAAAAGAGGACAAGGACAGAAGGCTCTGAGCTACAGACTGCTTGAAATATGGAGAGGACCTTGGGGAAATCAGCTCTTCGCATGCACTGTTCTCTCCTCAAGCATCTGATGCTAGTCTCTGTTAAGAGGCAAGATATGAGCCTAGATAGTCCTTAAAATTACATGATATGGATAGTTGTATAAACAGCTTTAGAAAGCCATTGTGACTTTTTAAGCCATCTGAATATAAGGAGTCATTTATTAGAGGTTAAATTTGTATAAACATTGTCAGGCTTCTGTCTTTCGTCTTGTTTGTCTTGTTGTGTACATGATCACTTTATGGAAATGAGACATTAACTTAGTATAGTTTAAAGATAATTGCCTTTTATAATACTTCAGAAAAAGATAGTTTGCTTAAGTCAGACATCAAAATAATTGACATTGAAACAGTGGGCTAAAATTGATTATTGCAAAAAATAAAACAGAAGTCTGATATTTTTATTGAAAACAGCCTGTGGTAGGTAAATGAAAGCATAGTGATTCATTTTCTGTAACTGTGGTGCTGGGTTTTGCTCTCTCATACCGCTGTACCGCTTTGTAACGGTGATATTATTTGTTTTCCATTAGTTTGCAGGGAAGCTGAAAGGCTGTAGTGCTCCGCTGGGCAGGACAAGTAAGGAATGAGCCAGCCTTGGGCAAGAGGACCTGCCATCCTAGCTGGAGACATCTGAAGAGAGGACGTTGCAGTCTTGTGGCATGCTTCAGTAGAAGTTATTCAGAAAAAGTAAGCTGCTGTTTTGTTAATGGACTTACACATCAGCTCCTTGACAGACTGCTTAGTTGTAGTTAGAATTTGGAGTTCGAAAAACTGCTCAGTTTTGAGGTGGTTTTGTGGGAATTAACTTTTTCTTCCAGTAAAGTCCTAGAAGGCCTAGGGTCTTTTCATGCAGATTTTATATATCTCCTCTTTCCTGCTTTGTGTGTTGATGAAAGTTCTCTAGGCTGTGCACATTAAGCTTACAAATTAAACAGATTTTTAATATTGAAACATAGTTAAAAGAGAGGTGGGATCTGGCAAGATTGTGGACTGGCTCCTTCTCAGTTGTCTTTAGGCTGTGTTTATGTTAAAATGCAGTGTTCAGATACTCATATTTCGCTTATTTATACCTGAATTAAGGATCTAAATACTTCAAATAATTTTATTTTTAGAACTTGTCCTTGAGTTTGATTCGTTCTTAGCCTCACTGTTAAATAATGTAATTTTCCATGTTGCCAGAAGTGACTTAATGGAACCCAACCCTCCAAGAAACCAGAATGTTACTGTTTGATAACAGCTCTAATATGAAGCATGTTTTGATTAAACCTTGCTATAATATATTACTCTTAATTTCAGGAAAAATGTTCTGCTGTTCAGTTTTGTTTAGCTCTTAATACCACGAAGTTGTAATGAAAGTGCTTCCACACCTTGCTATAATATATTACTCTTAAATTTCAGGAAAAATGTTCTGCCGTTCAGTTTTGTTTAGCTCTCAATACCATGAAGTTGTAATGAAAGTGCTTCCATGGCCGTATCGTAGCGGAATGGCAGCCCTAGATGTTTTTCCTCCTTTCTGAAGGATTACCTCTTTAATAAAAATCTAAATATACGTCCTTATACCAGCTTATAAACAAACTCTGTGACCTAGATATGATACTTAAAACAGTAAACAAGAAGGGATTAATTAGGATCTTCCTTTAAAAACAAAAAGTGAGACAGCATCAGTTCAGTTGATAGGAATCTTCAAGTGCATAATTGTCCTGCGTTCTCAGCACATGCAACTGCAGTTGTGCTTATCTTCTAAGAGTTTTATGTTGCTGGGTAGTGCTTGCTTGGAGATAAGGGTTTATTCCTCCAGCTGTATTCATTCTACACATCACATTTTCCTCTGGGTCATTAAAAACCACACAGGAATTTCAAGATATGTCATTTACTCCTCTCTTTTCATATCCTGCATTATGGCCTTGATCTAGTAAGGATCAAAGAACCTTCAGATTAACTGGTGATCTATCAAGCACAGTTCCAATGTTAGCATTTTTGTGCTTTGGGTGAACAGGTAAGAGCTTTCACTCCACTTTTAGTTTGCTAGTAAGTTAGTTCATGGCATCAGAATTTGATTTGTCAAAATGCATTGCATTTTTAATCCCAGCAGCCTCCAAAATCTTAATTTTGATACATGACTTGCAGGTTGTTCCCTACAGGTTGTTTTAATCTTTTCTTTGACTCTGAAAAGGATAACCTTATAAAGTGTATTCAGGGAGAAGCAGCCTTTTGTAAAAACACAGCGTGATGGTAAAAACCTCTGCTGCTGTGCCTTTTTGCACAGCAGTATGTCATTATGGGAGCACTTGAAAATTCAGATCCTTTCCCTCAGCCATGGTTAGCACAAATTAATCAATACATGGATTTCCCTTTCAGCTCTTCCGTTGTGAAGATACGGGCTGGCTTGTATTTGTGGGTGTTCTGAAGTCTCCATAGCTTTTATTCCCTCCTTTTTCTAAGTTGTTACTCGTTATAATACCCTAGTTTTGGTGTGAAATTCTATTGCAAAATCTACCCTCAGAAATGCGAGGCTCCCAGAAAGCAACTTGTTTGCAGCATCGCTAGTGTGGCTCTTGCAGATAGATGTGTACTGGCAGTTGTGGTAATGCTGTACCTGATTTATGAACTAGTAGCAGATTTGTCTTTCATCTCAGAGGAAGAAATTCAGGTATGAAACGGAAACATAGGTGGGTACAATTATGTGCTACTTCAGGAAAGAGTATTTGAGCTGTAGAGCTTTTAAAAGAATGATTTAATAAAAAATGGATTAAAGAGGCATTGGCCTTTTGAGAGGAAATTATAGTTACAGGAGGGAACAGACAGCATACAGAAATACATTTTTAAGTAAACAGCACTTAATACATTACTGTCAAATATAAATACAGATAGCATAAATCTTTTTTTTTTTTTAATCCCAGCATGTAATCACGTGATGTTCAGAGCAGTGGAGGCTTTTACAGTAACACTAGACATTCTGTCTTGAGGTAACATCTTTTGCTACAAACGTGTATAACGCTGGAACAGGCTGCCCAGGGAGGAGGTTGTGGTATCTCCATCCTTGCAGGTTTCCAAAAAACCCTCAGCTAGGCCAAGCCATGGCTGCTCTGATCTAGTATTGGCGGTAGTGCCACACGGAGCAGGAGATGGGACTATGCGACTGCTAAAGGAGCCTTTTGGCCCACATGTCTGGTAACTTTGCGTGAACCATTCCTAGTTGATGGTACACCAAAGACTAGTTTCACTGAAAAGCTGTTTTGCTGAATGTACCAGCCCCTGCCTTAAAGTTCCTTGGGGATTTAAATGAAAAAAGGCACCTTTTTAGGCCCCATCCCCCACAGCCCATTTTGATATCTGGTGTTTGGTTGCTAATAAATAAGAACAGAAAAGGAAAATTACCATGAAACAGACTGTGAAAGATTGCCATGGCAAAACCGTCGTTGAGAAGTCATTTGCATATTTAGGCTAGAATTTTTCAGCTACTGAAATCCTACACAATGCCAGAGTGACACAGACTTGCGTTCCTTGATCTCTTCCAGTTGGTGACAAAAATCATCTTTTGTGACAGAAATAAGATCAGGGCAGAGAAGGCAGAGGCAATGACTTCACAGACCAGTAAAGTCAGGGTTGCGTGTCTTCTGTGATACACTGCTCCTTCTGCTGGGCTGCTGCGATGCCTGTTGAGATGCACTTGGCTATGTCGCTGGATGTTTAGGAGAGAGAAATCCAGGGTATCCTTTGAAAATGCCCACCTCAGTGTTCAAATCCATTTCTTTCTGCAGCCTTGTGGTGGTTCTGAGCCCAGTTTGAGGGATGGTGTACCGTGGTGCTTGGGGGCTAAGAAACAGTGGGGAATAATACTTCATCTGGGTGCTGGTGCCAGGCTTATTTTCTACTGTGGAAGCCTTAGTCTGAGGTGCTGTTCAGGCAATCCCTTAATCAAACAGGTGATCACCAATACTGTGAAGAGAGATTGTTTTAAGTTCAAGTTTTGCAGCTAGATCACCTCTTGAGGAAAGACGCTACGATTCTTTTACGTTTCCTAAGGAGGCCAAAGTACCTGGCTCACAGGGAGGTTCATGAATCAGCATTAGTTCGGGGAAAGAACAGAGAATGCCAAAATTTGTTTTCTGACTTGGCGTGATAATGTGCTGAAAATGGAACAGATAAGGATTGGTGATTAACAAAAGAAATTCTCCCAGTACTCAGTGTAGTCTGTCACCTCAGGAACCAGAATGTTAACCTCTCAGTTCCTTTGAGTTGGGCTTCATAAATGATACCTTACCTTAATTTAAGGTTAGGATCTCCTCCTGTGGTTGTCAAGGTCAAAGGTAACGTAAGGTGCCAGTTTAGGTTGACACAATATACTGATTTAAATCTGTCTTTGATCCTCTGCAGGATGGCTGGCTGTGGTGAAATAGATCACTCTATCAACATGCTTCCCACAAACAGGAAGGCAAACGAGTCATGTGCTAACGCAGCACCTTCCCTGACAGTCCCCGAATGTGCTATCTGTCTGCAGACCTGTGTCCATCCAGTTAGTCTGCCTTGTAAGCACGTTTTCTGCTATCTGTGTGTGAAGGGAGCTTCTTGGCTTGGGAAACGATGTGCACTCTGCCGGCAGGAGATTCCAGAGGATTTTCTTGACAAGCCAACCTTATTGTCGCCAGAAGAACTCAAAGCGGCGAGCAGAGGCAATGGAGAATATGCTTGGTACTATGAAGGTAGAAATGGTTGGTGGCAGTACGATGAACGTACCAGCAGAGAGCTGGAAGATGCCTTTTCCAAAGGCAAAAAGAGCACTGAAATGCTGATTGCTGGGTTTTTATACGTAGCAGATCTTGAAAACATGGTTCAGTATAGGAGAAATGAGCACGGACGCCGCAGAAAAATAAAACGGGACATAATCGATATACCAAAGAAGGGAGTGGCGGGGCTGAGGTTGGACTGTGATGCTAACACTGTCAACCTGGCAAGAGAGAGCTCCGCTGATGGTGCAGACAGCGCACCAGCCCAGGGGGCCGCAGCTGTGCAGCCTCTGGCCTCCATCGCCGCTAGGCCGCTGCCGTCACTGGATGGCCAGCTTATGAGCCCTTCCACGCCGTCGCCCGATGCCAGCAATTCTCTAGAGAACTCTTTTGCCCACTTACAGCTAAATGGAGACAGTATGGCTGAAAGGAGTCATAGGGGAGAGGGAGAAGAAGACCACGAATCGTCATCTTCTGGTAGGGTGCCAGCCCCCGACACCTCTGTCGAGGAGACCGAATCGGATGCTAGCAGCGACAGCGAGGACGCGTCTGCCCACCTTCCGCAGCGTCCGTCCTCTGCCCAGCAAAGACACTTGACTGCAAACGTGAGCCAGCCGGGAGCGGATAGACCAGTGGCAGGGGCCGGGGTGGTGAACGCCAGTGTGAGATCTAGGAGGCCGGACGGACAGTGCACAGTCACTGAAGTTTAAATCTAGAGCCATGCGATTAAAAACTCGGTCCCATCTCTGTAAATTTTCTGTCTGCATTGGCATTGCACTCAAACCTAGCAGTGTGTTTGGTGGGAGGGTGGGGGGGTGAAGGGGATGGGCAGATCTGGCCTGTTTAACTTAAGTCTCTTAACGTGTCTCAGCTGGAAGACTAACTGTAGGAAACTGGGTGGTCCTGTTAATGGTTTGAAAGCTGCTTAGCAATACCCAGTTTTCTTGAAAATGTCTTGTGTTTATTTTGTAGCGTTTTCCCCTTGGAAATACTCGATCCCTTTTTGGCCAATGTATATCTACTGTACAACTTGAATTGTCTTCATTATCTGACTGTTGCATTCAGTGTCTTACTACTTTCTGCATGGATTGATGTATGAAAAGAACACTAAGGCGATGTGGGAGCAGGCAAGGTGTTGGGTGTGAGCAGGATGCTTAATTTAATGTGAGAAAATAGATGTGAGTTTGGAGTTAAAATGTGTTTTTACTAGATGAGCAATCATTTACCTTCCTTCAGTGGAAATGTAAAAATGCTGTTAACTTTTGTTGCAAATTCTTACCTATACACTCTTCATGGCATTTTCACTGGCTTTGCCATCTAGTCCTTGTAGTTTTGTTTTTGAGGTCTTCCTTGATCTGTCTCGTTTTTGTTACGGAATTTATAATTTAATAAAACTACATTTTATCAGTAACAGTCTTCAATATGTCTCCAGTTTAATTGAACTTCACTGGAGAAACTTTAAAGAAAGCCATCATAAAACAGCTTCCTGTGTTTGCCAAAAGGGAGGAGTGGCACTGAGTGGCTGTCTCTCAAACACAATGCCGTGGGAGTTGTGTCTTTTTACTGGAGTGAGTCCTGAGGAGGGCCATGAAGATGCTCAGAGGGCTGGAGTACCTCTGCTATGGGGACAGGCTGAGAGAGTTGGGCTTGTTCAGCCTGGAGAAGAGAAGGCTCCAGGGAGACCTTATTGCAGCCTTCCAGTACCTGAAGGGGCTACAAGGAAGCTGGAGGGGACTTTTTACAAGGGCCTGTAGTGACAAGACAAGGGGTAATGGGTTTAAACTGAAAGAGAGTAGACTTAGATTGGACATCAGGAAGAACATCTTCACAGAGAGGGTGGGGAGGCACTGGAAGAGGTTTCCCAGGGAAGCTGTGGATGCCCCATCCCTGGAAGTGTTCAAGGCCAGGCTGGGTGAGGCTTTGAGCAACCTGGTCTAGTGGCCCTGCCCATGGCAGGGGGGTTGGAACTAGATGGTCTTTAAGGTCCCTTCCAACCCAAACCAGAAAAATCACAAGTGGCAGGCTTAATGCACAGATGGGGTTGACACTTCTCACCTGAAGAGGTGATCAACTCCCTGCTCTTAGGGTGGTCACAAACACAGCTAGCAGCAGCAGTGTTAACTACAAGAGCGTAAGTAATCAAACTTGACCCTATAACAAAGAATATGGATGTCAAGGGCCATATTCGTCTTGATAGCAAAACAGCACATGAAAGAGGCTTTTCTGCCTATATTAGAAATTATCTCATCGATTGCTACAAACTGACTTCTGTGTGTTAGAGAAGGTTAGAAGCCAGATCTTTTCTGTCTGTGGCAGTTGGTTTATGTTTTTTCAAACTGAGAAACAGCATTAGTTGATTCTGGACTCAATCTTCAAAGGTAATTAAACTCCAATTCTTAGTATACCTATCCCTGAACAGAAAGGTACACAGGTATTACACACCTTCAGAAAAAAGTTGCTGTAGGCAAACAACCATTTGAAGGGAATTAAAAGGGCTAATTTTTAAAAATTATAAACTTGTAAAAGGTGCTCCTTACTGTAATGATGGATGATGTGTCTAATCTTGGGCAAAGCTGTGCCAGTCCTCCAGTTTGATTCAGTGGGTCACCGAACAAAGGAAAGAGGAGACTAAGAAGGAATAAATAAGATTTCCTTCTTTCTCTGCTAGGAATGGATGCTCTTGATCACAGAGTTTTATGATCCCCTTCCAGTCCAATAAGGAAATAAGCCACTGACATGGACATCAGAAGGCAGGAGGATGGTATGCCTTTTTTTCTTCGTTTTGTTGCTGGCAGTCTCATTTCACTTCTGTGTCAGCCCACACACAGTGGCTCTAACCGAAGTCTGATTTTTAGGAACACCTCAGCTGCCAGTTACAGGTATTTGTCACTTTGAGATGATAAGCAAATATTCTGTGAAATAAAGCATTTAGGTTTGAAATTGGTAAAACGGGATTCCATCTCATCTCACTCTGAGTTCTCGTGCTAGCAGTCACGGTAACTTAGACTGGCTTTCCTCTGAAGGGCTGTGATCACTTTTAAAACAGAGGAGAAACTAGAGAATATGGTATTAGGCTGCTCACAAAATCCTTGATCAAAACAAACAACCCATAATTATCTTCAGAACCTCCTATAGCTATGTTTGGCGTATTTGTGATTCCAGCAGACCAGAGGACAAAGTGAGTTTCTGTAACCTTTTCTGGAAGTGCCTTACTCAGTACTAGTTAATTATTTGTCCTGTTCTGCAAAGCAAGCGCTGACCTTTGATACAAATCAGAGAGGATGGCTGGGGAAGCACATTTGCTGAAAGGAGAGGTAAGCTCATTGCCCACAGATCAAAATGGAAAGGTCCCCAGTAGGTGCACGTCCTGAGTTTCACTTACTGGCAGCACGGGTCTAGTTCAAAACGTGCACACAAAACAGATTCTGCTTTTTCTGCTACAATTTTCTCCCTTTCAAAATTTTATCACTCAGTGCACAGCGTACACTAATGAGCCTTACACCTGAAAAACTGAAAAAAATGATTCAAGGGTGTTGCTCAGGTTCTAAGCAATCTTCACACCCATTTAAAAAAACTAATCACTGTATGAGTAATGGCAAACGTACTGCTGTTACTAGCAAAGGCATCACCAGTTACCCTCTAAAGCACAATTTCTTGACTCAGGATGATGTGACGTGCTTTTGTTTCAAAAGCTGGATGAGTGTGGACTGGAGTGTGCTCGGAAGGTTCAGTGATGTTGACAGTCCGGAATCCCTCATGAATCTTGAGGAGCTCCATGAAAAGCAGAACAGCTTCATTACTAAACGCTCAAGTACTGCCTGACTGTATTAAAACATCTGTACTTCAGAGTTCATGGGTCTGAAGTCCCTTAAAGCACGGGAAAGAATCCAGCTGCGCAGGGGAGCAACTACTGAGCTGCTGGATTAAAAGGGGTGGGGGAGAAAGAGGCACAAACCAGATCACTGCTCTTCTCCCCATGTTCCCATTCCTCTCTCTTCTCTAACTGGAAGTAAAAATTGAACTTCATTTTCTGTGAAGAGAGATTTCAAGTCTCCCTCCAGCAGCTGTTTCGGGCATGAAGGCAGAAAGGCAGGATCAGCAGGGCAGAGTAAGTTCCATATCCTCCCAGATCCACTGCACCTGCTCCAAAGGTGCAGAATCTCAATGGGCAATCCAGGCCCAATTCCCACCACTGATCTCTCCCAAGATCCTCTAACATACATAGTTACCTCGCTGTCTAAACCTAGGAATCCTGCCACACTTCAGACATGGTAACATGGATTTCAATCCATGGAATCACCTCCTTTTCCTAAAGCAGCTTGTACCACGTACGTAGCGTTAGTTATGTCTGCTCAGATCGAGAACACGTGCCAGTGGCACACAGAGTTTCCTCCTTTTAACATGCACCCCTGAGGTACATGGGTCCTGGGCTCTGATCTCTGCCCCTCCTGGATTTAGAGACAAGTGCATCCTAATCAGCAGCACAGGAAACTCTCAGTCATGGCTGTGTCTGCACGCTTTTGCTCTCACAGATGTTGCATTTTAAGAATCGCCTGACAAAGCAGGGACTGGGTGTCAGTTTCTAAAGGGAACCTCCCCACACTAAGTTACCCAATGACTTGTACAGTCACCAGCATGGAGACCGAGTTTCCAAGTATTCCAGTCTTTTGCAGCCCAAATGCACTCTACCAGTAAAAACATTCTAAATCAAGACACAGTCAGACAAATCCAGGCCCATCTTTCTAGAATGGTGAAGTACTCTGACCGCCCAGGCATGGAAATCTCATTCTGGGGTATGATATATAGAATCATAGAATGGTTTGGGTTGGAAGGGACCTTAAAGACCATCTAGTTCCACCCCCCCTGCCATGGGCAGGGACCCCTTCCACTAGACCAGGTTGCTCAAAGCCTCATCCAGCCTGGCCTTGAACACTTCCAGGGATGGGGCATCCACAGCTTCTCTGGGCAACCTGTTCCAGTGCCTCACCACCCTCTCTGTGAAGAACTTCTTCCTGATATCCAATCTAACCCTCCCCACTTTCAATTTAACCCCGTTACCCCTTGTCCTGTCACTATAGGCCCTTGTAAAAAGTCCCCCCCAGCTTCCTTGTAGGCTCCTTCAGGTACATTATGGCCTTACCAGATTTCAACGAAGTTCTAGGGTGAAGAACTAGGTCAGGAGCTTTGCATGTGCTCAGTGGCACAGGCTACAGGAACGTGCAGATGCACATGTAGGTAGTTGGTTCCTACAGCAGTGAGTGACAAATGTTTTTAAGAACCCAGATCCATGTCAGTGAGTGAGGGCTGTAAGCTCCTCAGTGAGTTCGAGATTCTCCTATAAAAATCACCATGAAAACTGAAGTATCCTTGGATACTTTCTCAGCAATTATACCAAGAACACACTGAAGATGAAAAAATACAAACTATCATCTCGCTAGTTGTCATCCTTTCCAGGCTGCGTTATGCCACTGGTTGCATGTTGGGGAACTCGTATTTTGCAGCTTTAGATGCACCTGTTTGGCAAAATAAATAAACCTCGTATCTTGCAGTCAATTAAATTCCATACCAGTTAGAAAAAGAAAAATTAACTCCAAAGAAAATAATCTTCAGCCTGATTCCGAATGTCTTATAGTTCTATTCTCAGCCCAGTATTTACCTTTACATACTGATTTCACTGATCTCCATTCAGTGGGTGATTAGGACAGTAAAGAATCTGCTGGGGATTTCTCTGTGGCTGCACAGCAAATACGTCTGCCTGACTTGAACAACAGGAATGTTAAAGCCAGTTTGAAGGAACAAATCCTTAAATGGTTCAGTTTAATGCTTGCTTCAGTGAAAGCTTTGTTTGCAAAAAGGTCAAGAACATTTCTTATGCCCTGACCATCACTTGTGTTTTGGTCTTCTCACCAATGCCTGCAAATTGGCAGGCCCACCCCACACAGTGCCAAAAATGTCCTTCTCGGTCCTTAGGGCAGCTTCCAGTGGTAGCTCTCTTCCCACTGTCACCACCTTTTTCACAGCCCGGATCACGCTGGCTGGACCCGATGTGTACTGATTCAGCCAGGCTCGGGCCTCCTCTACCGCTCCGGTTTCGTCTGACGATGACAGCGTCTCTTCCGAGAGCCCAAGGCGCAGAGCTCTCTCGGGGTCCACGCTGGCAGCCCCGCTCAGCAGCCGGAGGGCAGGCCCGCTGCCCACAATCCGCACCAGCCGGGCAGCTCCTCCCCAGCCCGGCACCAGGCCCATGTGCTTATGGACAAACCGAATCTCACTCCCAGGCGCCATCAACCTGCCAATGGAAAACAAACACGCTGAAGTCAATCCGTGCGTCGACATCTGTTTTCAGCTCACCGGCACTCCATTTTCTCCTCCCCTCTGCTTCCAAAGGCTGACACAGCTTGACAGCACGCTGGTTGCAGCCAGAGCTGGAGTGTCTTAATTTTTACATCGCCTGGTGCCTCAAGCCGCAGTTTTTGGCCCTTCCCAAAACAAGATACGTTGGCTGCCACAAGGAAAGGTGCTTAGTGCCCACACCGATACCTGCAGTCCGTTCTAAGTGTTTGAAAACAATTGCAAAGAGAGAGGGCAAGTTACGCTCCTTCACAGTGCCAACACTGCATTGCTAATTCATGCCTGAAACAACAGGGTTTGGGGTAAAGCCCAAGCAAGGTAACCCACAAAATGTATCTCTTAAGAGGCTGGATTGTGGTCTTCGTACTGATCTGTGCTGGGGAGGTTCTGTCAGCACCCTGGTGCTGGATTATAGCATAGCTGGGTTTGGGGCTTATTTTATTTCATACTTCAGAGGGTCCGTGTGAATTTGATTTCTAACTGCTCACTCCAGCGAGGGAAGTCAGGATGGATGCTCAACCAGCTCACATAACAGAACTGTTTTCTGTTTATGCTTTACAGTGTGTAACAGAACTGCTCCCCTCCAGAAGTTGGAGTCACGTTTCTCTTTTCAAAGATTTCACGTTTGCTTTTTTCCTACAGTCTGTCACCTCCCTTATTTAAGAACTCACCCTAGGGCTGATTAAGCTATCTCCCTGGAGAAGCTCTGCTGCAGCGGATTGGGCTCTCTCCACACAGTGTTCACACTGACATGTGTTTAGTTAATGGAAAAAGCTTCTAGAAATAGAAACCTAGAGAAAAGATGTATAGAAGCAGACCAGTACTTGCTCTTTAAGATGATGTTCTGCAGTGTGGTCGCTTGCTGCTGCTTATAAGACAAGGGATGTAAATTATACTTGTGAAGCAGATTAGCTTCTGCTTCAAGCACTAATTGGCTTTCTGAAGATAAGTCATGTACTACTGAGATCTACGCACAAGTCTGCCTCCTAACAATGCAGCTTTCCATGATGAAAATACTGAGGTGAGCAGCTTTAAAAAAGGGAAAGACTAAGGAAATCTTTAAAAATACAACTACTTCTAGGACCTCACAGTTCCCAAATCTGCGTAGTTACTGCTATTTGTAAGTTTGCTTGGTTGGTTTTTTTCTTAACCAGAGCACCATCAGCATTCGTACCATGCGATAAAGCACCGGGGCTGAAGAGCTTACGCTTTATCCCGGTCCCAACACAATGCACAAAGGCAACAGCTGACGTGCCAGATTGCATGAAAGCCTTTTTGTAGAGAGAGCGGAGGAAGGCTGTGTGACAAAGGGAAGAGAGCAGAGTACAGCAGGGGAGGAGCGGCTTTTAGCTAACATGAGCGAGTGCTTCCCAAACCCTGCAAATCCCAGGGAGCTCAGGCCTCTCCTGTCCACAAGGAATCCTCTGCAAGCATTCCAAAACTCCTTTACTGGCTCAGCTTACTTTGCAATTTGCTGACACTCAGTGTCCCACTGGGAAAGCAATAATGAAAACATTAAGGGTTTAATTCTAGCTGTGCTGAGCAATGTGAAGCATTAAAAAAGAAGCAGTCATAGGCAGCTAGGCATCTGATGCTTAGCAATCCGTAGGCAGTCTCTTAAGACAGCTGGTGCCGGGCAGTAACACAATATTGTGTTTGTTGCATCTGAGATCATCCCAGGCACTTGGGTTCAGGCCTTAAGGACAGGCATTTCCCTGCATGTCCTACTGGCAGCACCCAGACTCATCTGGGAAGTTGGGTCAATGCACTCTGAAGTTCGCAGGGGAAATCACATTTTGCATTAAAAGCACAGCCAAGCCACCAGCACTGACAAGAAAGGAGTTGGAAACATTTGGTGGGTGGGAAAGGCTCCATTACCCTGCGCAGTCTTCACGTCCTTCTGAGAAAATGGAACCAAATGTGATGAAAGGAAAATAAACGACTGACAGCTAAATCCACAGAGAGACTGCGCCTGCAACTTCCAGGATCTTATTAGGATACACCTCTCCCTACCATGCTCCTCTAAACAAGCTCCACAGAAATCACTCAGGTAAGTGGTGGTCAGTAGAAGGTGTAAAGGTAGTCTTGGACTGCCTTCAGGCTTAAGAAAGGTATCCATGGTTTTTCAGTCTTTTCAACTGTCACGCCATTTCTTACAGAAACCACCCACCACACTCTGTTAGGTACACCACTCGCTTCCAGTCCCCATGCCCAAGGAAGCAATGGAGACCCGAGCTCAGATCTGAAGAGGCGTATGCTGCTGCCAGGGTAGCCTGGGATCCGCCTCTGAGCATCACCAGCTGCAGCCTCTCATCAGTATTTCCCTTTTTATTTTATGAAACCAATTGAGTCTCCCTTCTGAGATGTGACAGATCTGATCTCCTATTAGATGAATTCATGTAAGAAAAAGCATCAGGCATTTCATGTAAGAAAAAGCATCAGGCATTACGATCATAAAGAGGCAGACATCAGAAAGCTGAAAAGGCAGAAGTATCATTCTATTCCTGAGCTATTTATACCTTATTCACCTAGTACTGGCCCTGCCTGAGACAGAATAGTAGATGAATACAAAATGAACCCTGATTTGACTCGGTATGCCTCTTCCCACCTTACAGGTCAAGAGAATTAAAATCTGGGTCTCTTCCCCTGGGTCTCACCCAGGGGAAGGTCATACCTCTAGGCTCCTGTACACGTTTTCCCTGCCTTCGAAAAAGAAAATCTGTTGCGTGACAATACTGAAAAAAATATTTATTAAATGTAATTAGTGTAACAAAGTAACTGCAGACCTTACAAGCAGAGAAACATCCTTCAGAAATGTGAAGGGTAGCCAAATCCTCACAACTTAAATTGGAAATAAGAGGTCAAGGTAATATAAGCACCAAAATGCAGCTGAAACCTTCTTTAAGAACATCAAATTTCCATGTTACAAGCACTATTACAGCCCTAGGAAGAAAGCACAGCCACCACGGGTTACATCCAATTTTGGGTTAGTCATGTAAAGCAAACAAGAGCTACAGCAAATGTTCCTGCTGTATGTTTTAAAATGTTCTCAGACACATTAAATGTCACAAACCCTCCACCTTTGATGGGAGAAGTCCTTCATTCCGTGACATCTCATTGTGCCCACAAACTACCAACTGTCACATCATGTCACTGGCAATGCACGTGAGAAGAAAACCTTGTTTGCCATTAACTGCAACCTAACAAACCCAGGTAATGTGCTTTCTCAAAGGTGGCTGGGAGCTAACAGTATCTCCCACCTACTTGAAGCTGGAGCACATACAAAGCTGAAAATGTAAACAAAAGGGTGTTTCCTCAGTTTTTGATACCTACTTTTTATACTACCCCATTACTGAACTGTTCCAACACCTCTAATCAGTTCCTTGGGCAGAATTAAGATTATATTAAGGTTTGTGCTGGCCCTTACTCCATCATTTCCTGGACTTCAGGGTTTGAATTACATTCAGCATTCTGACAAGGCAAAGGCAGCAATGAAGTGTATGGGGGTTGACGACCAATACCATCCTCTATTTTATGCATTTTAAAAGCCCCTCCCACAATGCTTCTGAAACCCATGATGGAAAAAAGGATGCCTAAAACATTAAACACATTGTCAGCAACTCGGATTTTGTTCCCATCCCCTGTTTGACTCCCAGTGTCACATAAGAACACAGCTCCTGACTTCCAATCTTCTCCTTTTAGCTGGCGTGAAGCTGGCACACCACGGAGGGAGGCGGCCGGCATCACGCAGTGCTGCAGCACCTGGTTCACAGCTATGCTTACACTGTGAGGGCAGCCAGAACTGCAGGAGGTTACTTTTATCTCCCACCCCCAAACACTTCGGCCTCCTGCTCTCAAACCACCAGTCAACATAAATAGTAAGCAAAGTTTATGCCTTGGGTAATAGGAAGTTCTCACCAAATCTGCTAGTTTCTATAAATTCTGGTACCGCTATCTGTGAGATGACTGAACCAACACAAAGTGGAAACCCCTGGGCTAGCTGCCTTCTCCCCACTTGCTTTAGCATGGCAAGTGGCCCTGCAAGTTCTAATGTGTACCTAGTGCTCAATCCACCACAGATATCTGCGTCCCAGATGCTGGAGTCCGAAAGGCACACCAAGTACCTTCCCGTTTAGTGTATCTCAAACCTATCCTTCCCACCATGCACGGACAGGTGTTAATGCACACGGCAGAAACTACACAACTTCCTTAGCATTATGATATAAATTCTCCAGGTCTCATATACGAGTGCTCCTTGGCAACTGGCTGCAAAACCCATTCCTACCTTCTCTAGAATCTTTTAACAACAGAAGTAATTTCTGACTACAACCCTGAAAACAAGACCTGAATTATGAACCAACGCCTTGACACCTTCACAAAAGCAACAGGATGCCTGAAAAGTAAGAGTACTGACTCAAGGCTGCAGTTCATGCCTGGGGAGACCTACCCTGGAAACCTAAATACTGACAGTTAATTACATGACAGCATTGTGTTTTGGTAGTGACAACTTGTCGTGTATATGTATTTAGTGTCTCAAAATGTTCTTAGGGCCATAAATCTTACTAGAAAGGCTAGGAATACTTTCATTAGTATTTAACTGCAGAGTGTACTGGGTTTTATTTTTAATTTAAAAAACCTTAGTTCTAGCCTTGTTCAATATTCCAACTCACAAGCCTTCCGTGGTTATTACAGAAACCCACCTTAAAACAACTGCATTAACCAGTCAGTTTTGCAATAAAAATGAATTTTGAAGCAGCAAGGTACTGTGGGAAGAATATTCTGCAGAAGAAATATGCTGTACTACACTGAAGTAATTTAGCTAGTCAGCAGTGCTGCTGATGAGCAGTTTCCAGTCCTTACTTCAATTTTCATGACAGATGCTGTTAGAATTAGACCCTCAAGAATAAGACAGTCTCCTCGAAAAAGCAAGTTGGGACTAATTAATCCATCTGCCTATCCAGTGCAGTGTCTTGTCAGTCTCTTTACCACTACACCATCAAGTAATTACCTAGGTATTCTGTAAAGGGATTATCTAGACAAAACAGCTACAGCTTTTCCTGAAATTCAACTACCTTACTACACCCTCTACCACCGAAAAAGCCCAACCCTAATTATCTGAAAATATTAACAAGTCGATTCATCCTGAGAAGAGTTAGTCACAATTTCACTTATCTTTCAGTTCCACTTGATTAATTGGATAGACTTTAAAGGATCAAAAAGCCTCGATTATACACTTAATACATAACTCCTTACTAATTATATTTAGCAGAGTTCCAAACTATAACAATGCAGTGTGTATCGGCCAGCTATGACTGCTCTGCTTTCTCCCGGCACAGCTTGCTACTATTAATTCCCCCTGCTCTTCTCCCATATCTTCTCTCTCATGGAGAGCTTCTCATGTTTCTGCCCTGTGCAGAGAAAGAATAAGACCGTTAGACACTACAGCAATTGCTGCTTCAGAGCTCTGGCAACACGGAGTGAGACTTCCAAAGTGAAAATACTGTAAAACCGATAAAACTAGGGATTTGTCCTACATGCTTTTGGTGATAGTCTGTGCAGGCTGGAATCATAAAAATAAATCCTCAAATCTTTGCTCTTTCTGAAAATCCTTTAATCACAGATATTCACTTGACAGATGCCTAAATGGTAACCATTAAAGAATATAGAAATTAAGGCAAAATGGTTTAAGAGAGTTTGGGAAAACCATGTCCCTTGTGCACATCTTTGACAGAACTGCAGCAAGCTGCTCTGCAATCCCAAATTTCAACTGGGTAAGAGAAGACTGTGCATGTTAATCTTTCCTATTTATAAGCTTTAATCTGTAACTTTGCTGCAGGAATACAATGGAAAGAAGTAGGTCCAGCTACTATTTCAGTAAGCCCATCAGAAAGTCACCCCCTCTCAAATCCTTTCAGTGATTAAAAAAAACCCTTAAACAATATACCTTATTTACTTGAGGTTTAAGTACATTAAAATTATACTCAAGAACCAAGCTAAAAAAATCCTACTGAGCCTCCCAAGTACAAAGCATTCTAGGCACGGACTAAAACTTGGTGTCAGCGAAGCAGGCTTGATGCCAGCCTAAGAAATCTCACCAACACGAGAGCTCACTTTTCTCACAGCTCTTTTCAAATTGCCTTACAGATTACATGGAATTTTATTTATAGTTACCGAGTTATTTTGTAAGACTCTTCGTGCATCCATCTCCCCCCCCACCCCCGCCCTCTACCGGAACAAAGCTAAGAAACAAGCTTTACATAAAGTAGCCTAGAAAAACATCTCGTCTCCCTAGCACATGTTGCCACTACCACCTACCTTCGCCACCCTCCAGTCAGATTTTCCAACACATTTTATGAAACCCTAAGGATCAGGGTCAAAATCAGATCCATAAAACAGACTCCTAATTACAGGCGTATTTTCTTGAGCAAGAGTTAATCTTCTTCTGGGTTGGCTCCCAGAGGAAAGCCGATGGACCTAAACAATGACAGATGCACTCTTCAAAGGAAACCTTAAAATAACCGTTTATAACATGACTCCACCATGCTTTCTCACATCACCCGGAGTCAAATGAAAAGCAGAAGAAGGAATGACTAAGTCATATTTTCATCTAAAGACACAAACCATTTGCTTGCTGCTAAAATTCTGAAAAGTGGAGTCCTAGATCAAAAAAAGGGAAGATGAAGTAGCAAGAAAAGAGCTGAAGGCAGAGATGGCCCACAGGGACATCAGAGCAGAAACTGCTAAATAGACATGAGACATTTTAGGATGAATGTGATCTCCAAGAATAAACAGGAGCTTAAGGTGTGGATAACTCCACTATTTATTGCCCAAAGACTGGGACATTCAATGGAAGATGAGCCACAAAAAGGAACAAAGTCAACTCAAAGAGGCTGCAAGATTACCAGTTTCAAAGGAAGAGAGGACACCCTCTGTAACACAGCAAGACCCAGGCTAAAACCGGTCCAGACACGACTGTGTAAGAATGACCAGAGGAGTAAGAAATGGTTTATTTCTCAAGCACTTCCCCGATCAAAGGAGAGTGGCTAAAAGCGGGCCAGAAAGACTATTAATTTGAGAGAGGCATTATGGAAGGATTTTTTTAAAGAGCTGTTGGTAATCCCCTGTGAGGGGAGCAGGGCAGCCTTAAGCAAGACAAGGTAGGTGTCCCCCCCAGGGTCTCCTGCAGGTGATGTTCCCTGCCTGCCACGCACACACAGGGCTCATCCAATCTCACTCTGCACCAGAATCTCCCACAAGTCAGCTACAGATGGAGGTTCACCCTGCAGACCCAAATTAGGGGTTTTAAACCTAATTCTTTACTTCAGGCTGACACTCTCTTGCCTGTGCCTTCACAGAAGGCAGGGAGAGAAAAGCAAGCTATAAAAAGCTGCATTTCTTCTAAAAGGGATAAATGAAGCTGAATATTGGAAATTACAGAAATAAGATTTCTGTAGCAG
>NW_010247088.1:0-27064 GCF_000690775.1 Eurypyga helias | reverse complement strand
TCCCAAAAGAAATATAAAAGAAATAAACACAAGCTTTTTTTTTTTTTTTTTTTTTTTTTTAATAATTTTTCAATAAACTGACAGGAAAGAAAACCATTTGGCCAAACCACAAAGCCCATTTCCCAGGCTGATAATTCCTGAGGTCCACATGCGATGCTCACAAGGGATGCCCCCCCAAACAGGCTGCGGGTGCTGGGAGGTGGGCAGCGCACGTGGGGAGAGGGCTGGTCAGGGGGCTAACGCAGCCCCCCCACGCCGTACGTGCTGCACGCAGGCATCGTGTGGCCCCGCTGCAAGCTGTGATGCGACAGAAAAGCAGTGTGAGCCGCATACGGTTCCCTTGTCCCCACGCTTGTGCCTGAGCATTCGGGTGAGTTGTGGAGACCCAGAAACAGCAGGAAAAAGGTAAATTAAAAGTCCTTTCCCAAATGGGAGAGACACAGACTTTCAACAATTATGTAGTTAGCAACAAAGCACCCCCAGTGCTGCCTCGCATCTGACAACACTCCCTGTGAAGGGGCAGCATGGCTTTACAGCTTGTGAAGGCACACAAGGCTCATGCCACAGTTTAAGAGCACACAGACCCAAGAGAATAAACCAGTGAGTTTTAATTTCCCCAAAGGGCGCAGTGTAAGCTCTGAAAACGGCGTGAGTCGCCCGAGCCCTAACACGGCACCGAAGCCTCATCATCCAAAACGTAGCGCCTGGGCCTTCCTCTCTCCCTGCCGTTGCATGACCACAACCCACGGGGCACCACTCCATTTCTCACCCCCACTAACAACCGATGCCTTACTAACGCCCTGCTCCTCCTAATTCCCACGTTGTTTCTATTACCCGGGTGTCGATGGGTCCCAGGCACAAGCACGTTGCAACCTCCGTTACCATGCAATTATTTTCAGAGCAGTTTTCGTCTTGACACAGCACTCGGGCCTTACCCACGAAGCAGGTTTTAGCTGTTCTTCACAGGCTGCCAAAGTCTCAGCATGCAAGTGAGTGAACACCAAAATAATGCTCACATAAAAATTACTCATGCTGGAACTCTAAAATGTTACATGAGTCTTCCCTTCCAAAAAAGGAGCTACAGCTATTTGGATTTCATTCAACCAAACATTTTCAACAACAAATATGCCTTTTACGCTACACCAAAAATTTCCATTAGAAAAGATGCAGTGATATTTTACCAGATTCTTCGACGAAAAGAGACCACTTGGAGATAAAGGTGCTTGATAATCAAAAGTTTTAGTTGAATCCAAATGCCATTATTCAACTAGGAAACAAAAGAAGTACACTGGACCTTGTTTTCAAATTGAAAATATTCTATTTTTTTTAAATTATGTGCACGTTAGTGCAGCATACACCTGCATGTTTATAACCTCAGTTTCTCATATCTGCATCATGTATCTTCATCAAGACCAAATAAAACAGAACAAAAGTCTCTTGGATCAAATTCAAGAGTCTTTTTAAAGCAGGAACATTTCAGTCATATTCCTTCTTCATCTCTGCTGCTGATACAGAAAGGGGAGGGGGAGCATCCCAGCACTCTGGGCTCAGATCTTGGCATCTAAAATATCATAAAGGCAGAGGTGACCTCACTCGCCTGAACTCAGCCAACTGGAAAGGAACAGCATTTCTTGACATCAGCCCTAAGAGATGCAAGGTTCAAGTTGCTCTGATACTTTACGATGGGTTTGATGTATCACACCTCTGCGGCCCACAGCGTTAAAGGATTCAAAGTATGCCATAACATCACACTAACAGCCCCTCGCAAGACCTGGGGTAACAAGACATACACAAACTGAGCTGTCTGCACGCCAGGCTACAGAAGCTGCATTTGCACATCCTACACAATTTCTGACTAAAGCAAAGAAAGATCATGCACTTATTTGAAATCACTGGTGATTAAATTATAATGAAATGCTGCCATTTGTCAGGATAGCAGGTTAATAACCTCAAACAAAAAATGCTGAGGTTTTTGGGGTTCAGTTTCCTTTTTTTTTTTTTTTAAGCAACCACCGTGGCTGTGACCTAAGTTTCAAATTTTCCATATATGACTTCAGAGCTTTATTGTTTCCCTCTGTGTGGGGAAGGAACACAATGACCTATCTCAAGAAAGGCATAAATGGGATATGGAACTTAACGTTAGAATTCCACATTAGAACAGTAACTGAGCTTCTTCACCTCTTTACTTTTTAACATAGCACACTAGCTATACCGCTGGGGAACTAAAGCCAGCCTCAGGTCACTAACTGATGGTACGTTCAGTCCAGCTGGACAACAAACAGGCATATTTTTAGCAAACTCTAACAGACAGCCCACAAATATGCCTAAGAGTGTGACCAATTCTCTGATCACCAAAAGTATAATTTTCCCTGGTAGCTTTTTATTTACAATCTTTCTCTCTTTCACACACAGATAAATCCACACTAATTTAAATTATTGATTTGCTTTTTGTTTATGAATATGAATGCATCAGCTCACAAAACAGAAGTGAAGGATAATACCTAGTAACAGACCATGGATATACTAGAAGTTCCTAAACATACAAGAGTTTCAGCACAATAGGCATTTATTTAACGTAAGAGTATTATAATTTGATTTATTCTTACTGTGACTGCTCAGTTACAGCAGCAGCAATTAATTTTTTACTAACTACAGAATCCAGGAAGAAGTAGGAAGCTGAAGCCACCACAGTGTACACAGTCTGCAGCTTTGTTTCACACAATTTTGGATATGTCGTGAAGGAACAGGTACACAGAGGCCCAGCTAGCAGGGCTCCAAATCTTCTCGAGGTTATTGGGTTGCTTTGGATTAGAAGGGGAATAAGAAACAGAAGGTGAAGGGGAAGACAGGAAGTTGCAATTGTCAAGGCAATGTTTACAAAGCAGGCCGAGATCCACACAGCAACACCTGCTTACACTTGCCAAAACCCAGGAAAATTGAGTCATTTGAGGAATATTTGGTCATCTCAATGAACAGTAACTCTGATGTGGATGACTTCCCTTCAGATACCTACAATATTAACTATATTGCTACCTGGAGTGTTAAAGAAAAGAATTCTTCTTTTTCCAGTCCTTCAACAGCACATGACAGAACTGAAAAATCAGAGAAATAACAGAGACTCTGGAACCTGATCCAATGCAGTTAGGCAGTTTAATGCTGCAGCTTCAGGGGAAACTGAGGCTATCTAACAGCTCACTGGAACCAAAAGGAGAAAACCATATTCCTTTTCTCTCCAAGAGGCTGAGTTCCTCCTCTATCTTGGCTCTAACCGTTTCTATATCCTTTTGCAAACCACGAACTCATTTTAAGAACAGGAAATACCTAGACTTCTTGTGGCTTTTTTGCAAGATAATTGACTCATACAGGCACCTTCACTGATGCTTGGGAAACCAGAGGTAAGCAGCAGTCTAAGAATGGGCAGCAGGGACATCCTTCTCTCACATCCATGTGAGCTGTTCAGGCAGTCCTCACGAAATCACAGCTCAACACCATCCCACCTCAGAATCAGAAGACTGCAATAGGTAAGTGCTTCTCAAACTTCATATTAACCAACTTGCAGAGCTATTTGAATATATATTAAAAAAGATGATTATTTTGGCAGTGAAGATCAGCAGTGGAGTGTCAAACGCAAACACCTGCAGGCAGTTTATCTAAATGGGGGATTAGTCCTCTCACAGATGCAAGCATAATGGACAATTTCAGTGCATCTGTACTCTTCTGAAACTAATTCTCCTTGAACCTTGAATACTTCCCTACAAGTGTACTGACAGCCCAGTGTCCCGGCAAGAATCAGCATGGGTCCAGCTCTGCATTCCCCAAAATCTGTCTTAAAGTTTCCCAGTATCTGGGCTATCTCTGTCTGTATTATTACTATGCAGCAGCTGCAGACAGGATTGTTCAACAGAAAGGACATAAGATTGTATGGTAGAAATAGTCTAAAATGTAGACACGTGCTGATAACAAAAATCTCATTCACCCAGGATAAGATGGCTTGGCCTCCCAAAGGGGAAAAAAAATAACTTGGAATGAGGTAAATCCTTACAAAAAGACAACCTCGGAAAGAAAACTTCAACTCAAATTCATGCTTTGTTGCTGTTATTTACATTTTGTGTAAAATCCAACAGTGGTAAATTTGAACTGTAGACTATGTGAAAAATCCTCTGCCTGGATGATTGTAAACACATGAAATTCAAACCCAAACCCAGATGTCAAGTATGTCAGGTCAAAAATAAGAACAGCCTTCTTAAAGGCAGGCAATGTGAAACTTTTAAAACCATAGTCCATTTCTCTGAAAATCAGCCAGAAAATTATACTAACAAACCTCCCAGAGCTCTAAAACTATGAAGTAATGCATGACTGCACTGGAATTGTAAAATTGCCAACTGATTTGAAGGAGGTTTTACACACACACATATATATATATATAAATACACACACACAAATATCTAGGAAAATTTTCTATAGTTAAAAAGATGTGATCTATGGCATATAGGAAGCACCTGAAGCTGTGAGAACCCACTCTCAGATCTAGCTACTGATTCTGCTCCTGATGATGTGGAGCAATGTTACGGAATCACATCTAATGTGAAGTGCTTTGTCAGCACAGACTTTGCACAAACTCAGGAATATGTAAACCCCATCCCATTCATATCATGCTCTGCCCAGTGAAAAGAGCTACTATGTACTGAGGCATCCCTATTTCCAACAGCAGCAGCTTGTGTACCTAAAAGCTCCTCCTGATACAACTAAAACCCAAAATCTTTGCGTACAGTACAATATTTCCAAAGAAGCTAGTGTGCTGTGCTCTGATACTCTGAAACCTGTTCTTGGAAAAGTTTGCTGGAGAACACTAACATCTTTTGCATTGGGGCCTACAAGGAAGCTGGGAGGTGACTTTTTAAAGGGCTGATAGTGACAGGACAAGGGGTAATGGGTTTAAATTAAAAGTGGGGAGGTTTAGATTGGATATCAGGAAGAAGTTCTTCATGGAGAGGGTGGTGAGGCACTGGAACAGGTTGCCCAGAGAAGCTGTGGATGCCCCATCCCTGGAAGTGTTCAAGGCCAGGCTGGATGAGGCTTTGCGCAACCTGGTCTAGTGGAAGGTGTCCCTGCCCATGGCAGGGGGGGTTGGAACTAGATGGGCTTTAAGGTCCCTTCCAACCCAAACCATTCTGTGATTCTATACACTTCAAGCTTCTGCATGCAAGGAACTCAGAACAGATCCTTCATTTCAATTATTTGTAAAACTGCGTCACCAAACCCAACATTACTGTCATTTGTGCACTCATGGAAGTGGCTGCAGCGTCATGCAGAACTGCAGCATACATGGGCATTTGGCGGCAGAACCTACGAGCCATATTCACAGGCTCAGAGAGAACATTCAACTGTGGCCCACCAAAACACGTTCACGGTTCTTGAAATTGTACTAAAAAGATCAGCTGTCCAAACAAATTTTATACCTGCATGAACTCAGTTTTACAGAAATAACTGAGATAAATAATTACAGTGTCAGAAGTCTTATCTTCCCAATTTTCATATCAGAAGAAGTCTGAAAGGATTTTAATTACCTTGTGCTTGGCTGAAGAATGATTTCCTTTCCTTTCCTTCCCCTCTCCCAATCACATGCTTATGATCTTTTTAAGACCAGAGGTGGACTGACCTATGATGCTTTCACTTTTCATCACTGCCCTTATGCAAGCAAGAAGCATGCCATGGTTCATGCAAGCCCTCTCTAATCCAATTTTAAACGGGCTGGCTCAAAACAGAGTAAAGAGACAATTAGCCACAAGAACTGCCACTGGAAGAATACATCAGTAATATCTTAAACTACCTCAGCTATTTTAAAATTGGATTTGTCCACTTCAGTAGAGATGTGCATCATGCTGCCAGAGCACGTTTCAGAGAAGGTACATAAGCCATTTTGGTTCAAGTGAATCACTTCAACTGTATTCATATATTTAATGTAGTACAAACTGGCAGAAGTAAAACTTAGAAGGTATTTCAGGCCTATACCAAGCACTTTGGTAGTTTACATGGTAACTGTGAAACAGAGAAGTAGATTGGAAAATTTAGAGTTAAAAGCAGACACAATTAACTCACTCTGTTCTTAAAAAAAAAAAAAAGTCAAACAGTTTGTTCAAGGATGAATGCAAACATCTCTGATTTCTCTTCTCAAGTTCCTCTTTTGGCATCTAGTGACACAGGACAGAATACCTTTTCCACTAACATCTACTCATAGGCCTCAAAAAACCCCAAGATTTTGTCCCCCCCTCCCCATTAAAATTCTCAAATTCAGGAGCAAATAGCAGCACAGAGTATGTTTCTCTATCTTGTTGATGTTATTAATTGAGTACCATTTGCTGTTCCCCAACTGCAATTATTTAGTTGCACTGGATGGGTGTGTTAGAAAGTAATGGAAGATGAATCAACAGCTGTAGTTATTACGAAAATTATGGCAGCACATCAGAAAAATTGCAGCTGCTCAATTCAAGCAAATAAGAGCTACTTGACAATGACTATAATTACACACTGTGTCAAACAACATTGCTGGAGTAAAAGTAGACACCACGTATTACAGAAAGCCCAAAGATTTCCATTTCATTACGTTCACATTCCCACAACTCCTATTTAGGGATAACAGGATTTACTTTCTGTCAGTGGGCTCCCAGATACAGAAAGGTCTACTAGATCTCCCAGGTGGATTCTCCTGTCAACACTGCAGCTGCCAAACGTGGTACCCCTCTGCACATTTATTAGGCCTTGATAAGACAGCCTGTTCTCAGAGGCCGTAGTCAGAGCTGGGGTTCCAGTTCACCAGGTGCTGTGCAGATGTAAGGAAAGTTCTGGCCACATCTAGTTTAAAAGCAAAGGAAGATTGCTTCTGAGTGGCTCAGACAGTGCAGATACCACCTCCTCTATCCAAAGCCTGTTCCTGATACCGGGAACAGCACTGTAATACTCTAGTTTGTTCAGTACTACTTTTGAATGTGAGTACTTTCAGCTTGCTTTGGACAATACCTTTCCCACTTCTGGTGCTAAGACACCCTTAAAAAAGTACATTTCCTTCTCTTAAATAAAAACTTCACTGAGAGCTCCTCATTTTCAGAGAGACTGCATACAGTGCTTATCCTGTTATATCTGCAGGCTGGTTGCACAGTAGCAACTGTTTAAATAAAATGACATTTTATTATTTTAGTTTCTTCCAGTTCCTATTCTGTACTCAGCCTCTTTAATTAAAGCCCTCATGTTTTTGCTACTTGTTTCATGCTGGCAAATCCATGCACCTGCATGGAAAAAAAACAGGGACAGAACCTCATTTGCTTTCCTCTGCATCTAAAACTCCGGTTTCAAAAACACTACAGCGCAAAGCTGCATTGCAAATAATAAACCCAGAACATGAAATACCAGTCTAACGGAGAGGGTGTGTTTTATTGTTGTTGCGTTTTGGGGGTTTTTTGTGTGTCTTGGCTTAGGGTTTGTTTGTTTGGTTGGTTTTAATGACAGATAAAGAAACATAAAGGGAGATACAATTTTGCAGCCCTCCTACCTCTGAGGGTTGAGAAGTTGGACTCACTTGGTCTATGACACGATTGCTAAAGCTCCTTACTGCTCTTGCTTTACAGAGTGATACAAACTGTATAACCTGACAGTAAATAATCTTTCCTCTGTACTATCATGAAACCCAATTTTTTTCCTGTGAAGTCTGCTGACAAAGCCCAGTTCCAAATGCCCTGTAATTCAGGGGCCTGACTCCTGGTAAAAATGGTACCTCAAGCTTCCCACATCTCATAGGTGCAGTCATTAAATCACTGACCCAACATGATAGTTACTCAAATCTTTGATCATACCTGAAATCACATGCCGTGGTAAGTTCTGCTCCGCCTCCAAGAGCTTTTCCTTGGACTACTGCAACACTGATCAAAGGCAATCTATACAAGAGAGTTTTGTAATCAAAATTCATGCTTTTAGTCCTTTGGAAATGACAAAATTATTCAAGCAAATCCTCTCCAGAGTAAAAGCTCAGAAAAATATACTGATCCAATTCATTCAAATAACTACAACTTTGTGGGTAAGCAGCAACATACCAATTTCACTTACACTAAAATGATTATTCCATAATTATTGTGGAATCTCAAAATGAAACAGCAAGACGGATGTATCAAATGGAATCAAAGTAAAGAAGATCATGCCATATGTTATGAAAAACACAGATTATACCTAAAAAGACTTCTCTGCAAGGAATGACAGGACAGCAACACAAGACACTACACAGCCAGTATACTACAGAAAGCAGTAGAAAGGGACATGAAAAACTGAAGGGCTGTTATCTAAAAATAATGAGATACAGCCTGACAACTTCAGCAGCTTCTTCAGAGTGCTACCCTATCAGTCATCAACAAAACTTTTTTGGTTTTGAGGACAAAACCATCCTTCGGGGATAACAACAACCCGTTACCATTGATGATGATGTATTTAATCATGCTCAAGGTAATTCAAAGGACAGGGGGAAGGAAGGGTATGAAGGGAGAACTTCTTTCTCCACCGCCACTGCAAAAGGAATGCTAATGAACAGTGACTGACGTATGATAAGCCCAGTTCCCTCAGAAATGCAGTTGGTTAGTCCCAGAGTTTACATGCTGATACAGCTGCTTCATCTTTTACTATAAAGAGACATTTAACTCATTGAGCTGTTTTGAAACCGCATTCAGAAGTCAGCTTCCCAATCATGACCACGTATTTAGTTTTACTTCTACTTCAGCAGAAGCACCAACATTTTCTTACTGTCCAAGTTCACTTACCAGCTGCAGCACACATACTGTATGCACTTCATACAATACCTGACACAAGTGAGCCCACTGGAAGAGGGTAACCTCATTATTTCTGTGATTTATGGGGAAACCTGAAGATATGGGCCCAATCCACATTCTCTGATCCATTTGAGGCACCTCCTTCAGGATCAGCCTCAGCTCCCTCTGAGGAAGATGGATCCCTCATTGATCACAGCTCTCCCCAGAGAGCAATTCAGTGCTCCCCCTGAACCACAGATGCAATATACTCTAAGTCAAGAGACCTAAGGTGAGAACTTAATCTTCATACATCTTCCTCCTATATGGAGACCAATCATGTATATGGATTCTAATTCTGATCCTCAGGATCCCTTACAGTACTACTATGAAAAAGTCTCCAATGTGCTGGTCAGTTATACAGAATAATGGTAACTCACAACACTTTCTCATATAGATTATTTAAAAACAAAGAATATTTATCTTTAAAGAGCTCTGAGCAGGGAAGAGACAGACCCTACCACACATGGATTTAATAGAAATGTGATTTCTTAAGTGAAGCTAAATCTAAAGGAAAGGAAAAAAATGTTTTTTTTCAGAAGTACCAGATGGTAGAACAGAATACATTCCTCTTATGAAGTGGGAAAATTAAATAAATATATTAAATAAATGTTACCTGCGTAGGCTGCATAAGATGGCCCTGCCTTTTTTTTTTTTCCTCCTTCCCCAAAACCTACCAATTTCTACTGAATTACAGAAGTCAGCTTCAGAAACTTTGAAGGTTTACATTTCCTTACCTCCAGTTATCTCCTGGCCCTCCATATACAAGCCTATAGGGTTTTTTATCTCTTCCAATCTCTGGAAAGTCTAATACTTGCAAAATGTCAAGGCCTATTTTAAAATCCATAAATACCTACCCGATTAACATGTGAAAATACAAGGTCTGGGATTCAAAATTACATACTTAAAACTATATATTTAACTTTAAACATCTCTTTAAAAGAGTTGGTCAAAACATATTCCAATCCTTATAATTACTTCATAAAGAAAAGTAAATAAAATATATTACCTCATAAGTCTGGTTAAGGTGCTTTGCATAAACATGCACATATTCATCCCATCCTACAAAGAATAGGAAATTAAAAAATGTTAAGTGATCCTAACATGAAGCAATTAAACACACAGAGCAGACCTGAGTATTCATTATATTTACTCTAGCTGGGTTTTTTCCCCTTTGATTAATCTTGCCAAAATTCCAGTCCAACCCCACCAATAGAAAACATAGTATAAATAAGATTAAACACCAAAATCATAATACACTTATATGAATTTCAGTTATAATTAAGCTACTGCTAAAGTAATTGGAATACTGAATTTCTATTATGTTAAATTTTATATCCTTTCCTCTTAATTTCCTCTTCTTGCTCCCAGTTATACACCCATAAAGCTGAGTTTTAAAAGTCTGTATAGAACCACAGAGCGCCGCGTACTTTTTACTGTTCCAAATCCATAAAGTTTTAGACAAGATACAATTTATCAACTGCATTTTTAATTGTTTGGGCCAAAAGCATTTCAGGAAAAACAAAACAACAACAACAAAAAAAACCCAATCCAAGATTCTTATTTCTCACTTCCTTTATGTCCTACATCAACTTGCAAACAATAGTGAATAGGGAGGGTACAATTGTTCCTTTCTCTTCCAGTACAAGAACTAAGGGGCTCCAAATAAAAACATTTGCTGCCAGGACCAGAACAAGTGTTTCTTCCTACAACATGTAGCTAAACTGTGGAACACTTTGCAGCATGGCATTGCAACCTCTAAAAATCTACACGACTAAGAACAACTAGATAAAATCAGGACAGAAAAATCAGCAAAAGTTATTCAATACAAGGTAACACGTCTAGTTCCAGAAGTCTTAGTCACAAACTGCTTAAAACTAAGAAAATACTTTTAAGCAAAATGAATATCTATCTACCTTCCCTGTCCTTAAATTCTTTCCCAGGTATCCAATATTGATCCGGAACATGACACATGACTGGGCTAAAAGATCCAGTGTCACCATATTAATATACATACTGAACTACACACGTGCCATTTAAACCAGACTTAAAAATTAACATATGCACACCACAGAAGCTAAAAAACAGTAGGTAACAATTTCAATTTACCTTTCAAAAAAAAAAAAAAACCCTAAATCATAGGAAATAGAAGAACAAACACCTCGATCGATATTTTCTAATTTCTAAAAAGCAGTTTTACAGGGGTTGGCAAGTTAAAGAATCTGCCATAATTAAAAGCTTCTGACTCACACCTCAGGGAAAGGAAAGGTATGCAGTAAGTTTTCAGCACATCTTGGAATAAGACCTTGAAATAACAGCAGGTTAGGAATAAGACCTTGGAATAAGACCTTGAAATAACTTCAGCCGATTCACTGTCTATTCAGTCACGTGTTCCCAAGACCCACTCTGCCCAGACAGCATTACGGTGTTTGGGAACAGATCTGTGGCAGATATAAGCTGCCACGACAACTGCTACATTGGAACCAGTGAATTCAGTTAAATTACATTAAAAGCCTGCTTGAAAATTTCAGCACATGTTGGTTTAAAGAGTCTTTTATTTATAACTGTAGCCACCTCCTACATCCATGAAGACCAGCAGCAGCATTTCCATTCCAAACTGAAGAACAACCAGATCCTCCATGGTAGTTGTCATAACAGCTAAGTTCACAACATGCCCAAACAAACAAGGTACCAGTGCATGGACTTTCACAACTCCCATACTACAACCATCAGGATGAAGCTGAAAAAAGCTCTTCAGAGAAAGTGGTTTTTCACTTCATCACAGTAGAGTCCCTGCCTTCAAACTGGCCATCTCAATTCATACCAAAATCCAAAATAGTAATTAAAGATTAATGCCAGAATAGACCTGCATGGTAGACAGAGTTATGACTGAGCAGACAAAAAGAAAGGTTTTCATATTCTCAGGTGCTAGAGAAATTACTGTGTATCACATGGAAAAAAGATCTGCCCAGAAAATACTGCACGAGGAAAAAAAATTAATCACAATTACTTGAGTCCTGGCCAACATACCCTTCCAACCTTCCTGATAAGAAAAATAAGGCTACTAGTCAGAGTTTTTTATCTGAATAAGAGAGGTGTTCACTAGAGTCTAGTGGAATAATCACATTTTCAGCTCCAATACTGTGCTCAGGGTAAGAAGAAATCTTGAGCAGAGAGGTGAAACAGGGTATGCACTCCCTGTGGGAGAAAAGGATTAATAGTTTGCAGTGGGGCTAGGGGAGGCAGGGAAGCAAGTCACCTTCATGAAGTATAAAACTGTACCACTGCCTCTTTTTGCTGCAAGAGCTTAGAGTCTCACTTTCACTATACACCGAACAAACCATCTCCAACTGCCCAAAAGTCCTCCCTCCACAGCTTACTGCTCAGGAACCTCTGTCCAAGGGCTTCTAGACAGGGACCAGTTAAATTCTTCTTTGTGCCTCCTTCCTCTCAGCTGTCCTTTCAGCAGCCTCTCCTGCTGCCCAGCTAGCCAGCTTTGCAAGCCTCACTCCTGAATGAGGTTATTGCTCATTTTCTTTCTGTCCTTGTAAGCCTGGTTCAGTTCTTTTTCTTTTTTTTTTAATTGCACTATTAATATGCCTTCTGTGATTTGGTTGTGCAATGCCAAAGAACAAAAGTCAGGGGACCTGGGTTTGTTTCAGGGTTAGGAACATGTGAACATGGCAAAAAGAGGCCGATAGTCCTGCACTGGGTGGGGGGGGGGGGGGGGGGGGGCAAGGCGAGGTGTGGGGCACAGGGCACAAAAATTCTTCATCACTCTTGGCCATTATTCTCCCTTTCCTGCACCACAGGGAAAGGTAACCTGTACCATAGATTATGAAAAACACCATCATCCCTCAAGCAACTGGTTGAATAAGATAGAAGTATCTTCTGTAATTACTAGAAGCTATGGGCTAAAGCAGCCTGGCAAACAAATAAAGGAAAAACATACCAGTTCAGGCACAAAGCTATTCACTTTAGGGTTTTTTTTTGCCTTAGGGATGCCTGTGGACAGAAGACTTAACCTAATACTTTTTTAACCTGAAACCAGAGAAAACTCCCTCATCTGCAGCGAGTTAGAGAGCAGATTTCTGCGAGACTAAAGAACAGTGAATGCTATTCCTTATTCTATTAATTTTTATTTAATAAAGACTATTAAATCCCACCAAACAGATGGTTTAGGAGTTCACTATTATAAAGAAACTCTCAGTTCAGGATAAACACTCTGAACTCTCCCAAGGAAATAGAAAGCAACCATGTTTAACTATCCTTGGAGCATTTCTGGTGACTCTTAGATTTCAGTACTAGCAAGATTCAGATTCTTTGCAGAGAATTTTCAACAAAGTTGTAATAAGTACTGAGGCCTTGCATTCTGCCCAGTGTATTTGTTATGGACCCTAATCCTTACAAGAGCCCTCTCTGCTACTGCAGTGGCTCCAAGTAATTTGTATAAACATATAGAGAGAATACTAAATGTCAAGGAGTATGGAAGCAAAATCACTGAGAATTACTGAATGAAAACAACTGCAGGTAGGAAAATAATTGACCCATGCTTGGTTTCAGCTCCTTTTCTGTTGCTATAATGTTAAAATAAGCTGAAAATTTTGGATTAAAAGAAAACCCACATAAATAAAACCCACCAAAAAAATCACAAATACATGTATAATTTTAAAACGACCAGTGCTTATAAAGCAGCCAAATGAAAACTCCCTAAATCACATTTATATCTATAAAGTGTGGTGTCGCTATATTGGAAAAGCATACCTCTTGTGGTGTCCCACAAAGGAAACAAAGCCTCCTGTACATTTTGAAAACCGGACAGTCCTATTTATTTTATCAGGCCAGAAATATTTAAGACATCATGGGGTTTTTTAATGATATTTAGTTTCATCAGCAGAAACAAATCATGACTAAAGACAAATACAGATTAATCAGTTTCTGAGTTGATGTTTTTACTGGAATGGTCTATTAAATGTTTGTGTGGTTAAATCCTGAAATTCAAAGTGGCCACAAAAAGGCACCAGGATGCCAGTTACCACAACTGCAAACCAGGAGGTAAGAGCAGCTCAGGAAGGTCCCTTTCCTTCCCCTGTAACTTACAAAGTCCTATTTCACACACTGCCAGGAACCAGGTATTGGCCCATAAAAAGAACTGTAGCACATGCAAAAGTTGTCAAGACAGGGTGCCATGAGTGTAAAACTGCCAAACTCTGACCTCCTCAACCCCCTAGTTATGGCCCACCGGACTGGAATGTAAGTCCATGCCAAAGTTCTACAGCACAAGAATCGCATCTGTTCTTCCATTTTATGCAGGTCCAAGCACAGTTTTGACAAAATTGAAACCTTTCTGTAATAGCAGCCATGCTGCTTAAATTTGCTTTTGACTTTATATGAGAAATGATTATTTGTATCTGCTTTTAAAGGTCAAACCACTGAAGCACAGTTTATTTGATGTATAAATTCACCATATACTGCTCTGAGAAACTGAAATGACATTTTTAAAAGAGAAGGCTAAAAAGAGTATGTAATGTAGGAATTCAGAGTTATGAATCAATTACAAAAACACTTAAGCCATAGCTTAAAGAGCCTGCCAGCATTTTTTTAAACCATTAAAAGCTCTATTCTGTGACTTACATGTGAAATAGGAGCAAAGACGTAGTGGAACATCTCTGTCTGAAAGGGATCTCAGAATATCAGAAGGCTGATTTTTTCTTCAAAGCTTAATTTGTATCACTACTTGCCTGGGAGTTGGATATTGCTTTGACAGCATTCAGGTCAGATCCCGAGCAAAAGGTGTTTCCTGCACCACAGATAATAAGGCCTTTGCCATCCTTCCAGTTTTCCAGTTCAGTTACCCTCTCCTGGAGTTCTAGCATCATTGTGCCTGTCACCAGAGAACAGAAGCAAAATTTTTAACAGGAATTTATTATCACCAATATGTTTTACATTACATTTTTCACCACCAAAACCAAGCTATCATTAACAAGTGATGGGCTTAAAACCACAATGGAAAGCACCTCCTTAAATCCCACACACAAGTACTGATGTTTTTTCCTCAAAGATGTACTTCCTGAAATTCTGAAGGATATTCTGCAAGTTGTGTTAAACTCTCTCTCAAAAAAAACCAAAACAGGCAAGAAGGCAAGCATAAATTCTACCTGATTTATTCTTGTTTGCCTACATTCAGGACACATGAACTTACACGTATCTATCCAGATCTGTCCACCTAGTCGTTCTGATGTTACTGTCACTTCACCCTGCCTGAAGAGCTGGCAGAGAACAGAACAGAATCATGTGCAAGCTGGGGCTGGGTTCAAGGTATGACCAGTCAATGTTAATAAAGATTAAAAAGAGAAAAAAAAAAAGGCTGAAGAGCAAACTATGTGGAAGGCCAAAGACATTGAGAAGTCATCATCTTTGATTCACTCACTCCCTGGTATTTTTCCAGAAAGGTTCTCTTTACAAAGCATATCCTAGGCTCCAAACACATGGACTGTGCAGTAGTAGCTTTCTACTTATAGCTTAAACATAGTATTCTCTTAGGTTCACATAATTTCTCTTCCTGATGTGGAACTCTACAAACTCTTGTTTCCAGAACTCACCCTAGCCTGCATCATCTTCCACACCAACTGAGCTTACCCAGCACTGACTTTTAGCTCTTCCTCTCTGAATGCTTATGACTCTTGTTCAGTGACAATCTTAAGAGAAAACATCTACAGAAACTGATTTCAGAAAGCAGCCTTCATACAGGCTGATGATACTCTCAGCTTTATCCTCCTTTGAGAAGAATTTAGACTGACAGGCCTACCTTCTTCAGATAGAAATGTGCTTTAGAGTAATATCCTCAAGGATTCTTTCCTTTTCTGACCAGAGTGTTGGTTTCTTTGACCCTATGTCTGCATACACACAACTCATCCTGTTCTGAAACTGCCAGTCAGCAGCCATCCTCATGCGGGAGGGTTTTTTTTTTTTCCCCCCTTCCCGCTTGCTCTCCTTGCAGTTCCTTACAAAGTACACTCCCTAGCACCATGTCGAGTGAACTCTCAGTCAAGCACTTCCTTGGTCTCAGCCACTGAAATAGCGTATTTTCACAATGTTCCTGAGGAAGGCAATAATTAAGCTGGCATATTATATACCAGAATGACATTGGGTTGTTGCCTTTTTTTTTTTTTTAATTCCCACTTTGAGGTCCAGACTTCGATCCTCTAACAAATCCTAGCACTTTTACCAGTTCCTTTCCCTTCTGTATTTATACATTTGGTCATGCATTCTGTGTACTGCACATTACATTTGCTTTAGCTGAATTTCACCTTGTTGATCTTGAGCTCTCTGTAGCAGTTAATTAAGATCACTTTGAAATCCACTCCTCTGTTCCAAATAATCACCTTCTTTTAAGCTCTTCCAATGTGTGGCCATCTGACAATTTCAGCAGTTCACCTTCTATTCTCTCATCCCAGCCATGAATGGAAACACTGAGCCAAACTAGACCTAAACGAGATTTTTGTGGGTCTTTACCTGAAATTCTTTCCCAGCCTGGAAACCCAACAAAACTCAATGTACATTCAATGACAACTTTTCTGCAAATGCTGCTGTTTAAACAGGTGTGCATTAACCTTGCGGATTTCACTTTTCGCACATTTGTCAAGTTTTCTTAGAAGAAAGCTATTTAGGCTGGCATACAAGCTTTGCCAGAGTCAAGACACAGCCCAACCTCTGTTTGTGGTGCTTTTAACAGTCAAAGCAGCGAGAAACTGAAGAGTCCTTCCACAGAGTATTGTGAGACAAAAATCTAGTTAACTGAAAAATGAAGTTTGCAAAAAGGAACTGTATAAGCCAGTCACAGGCAACAGCAGGGGATAAGAGACACTGGACAGAGCCCACCCTGTCCTCCGGGGAGAGGATCCCTTCCATTACTGACAACACTGAACTATAATTTTACCAACAGATACAGACCATGATGTGTGATATAAAGATGAGGACACAATACTAAAGCAAATCCTCATTCTGCCAGTCTTGGTCCTTCAGTATTTGATACCAGTAAATCTGTACTCCTCATAGAATTAAATCTACTGGGAATAATAATTTGTTTGCATCTTCATTATAATCTAAGAATAAATGCTTGAAAGACAATTCTAGAAAATAAAATTATCACCATTATTATCTAATTCCTGCAGGCTGGCTTCCTTCTCTTTTTAATTAAGTTCAAATTTAGTTCAGCAAGAGGTTGGGCTGCTGAAATTGGTTCCACCAGGCTTACAGACATTATTAGCACTTGTTTCCAAAGAGACCATTTCAAGCAGGTGGCTATCAGATTCCAATTAAGAAGAGAAAAAAGGCATAACAACCTCCACATCGCCCATTAGCAATTTGCCAACAATTTTGTTCTGCTTTTGGTTCCATGAGTTGCTCAAGCTTAGAATAAACATAATTCCTTTGAGATAAAAAGCTGCTATGTAAAGTAAATGCCTGGCAAATAGGATTTCTCTCAACGGTTTAACGATGTTTTGCAGTTTTCTAAAGGAAGTGTACATGTATATATAAATTTACATCTGCCACTATCCAGAAGCTACGAGACACAGAATCAACAGAATTTATTTGAAGGGGGGGACACACTATCTACAGGCTCTGGCTGATGAAATCAACCAGGTCCTGCTGGGAAAATTTAGGGGTTGTGCACTTCATCCCTTTTCATATTTCTCCTGAAGGGTTTTACTTGATATATAACAAAAGGAAAAGAATCAAGTGCTTGCTAGTCCCTCAGTAATTACATTTTACAGACAGTAATGTTAAAATAAGATGAAGAGCAGTACAAATTAATATGCTATACCGTCCACCACAGTGACCAAGGGGCCAGCATGATTTTGCTTCTACTCTCCCTCCTGTAACGACAGAAGTCTGTGGCATGCCTACACAGTAGGAGGAAGCAGTATTGTCTTGAACTGCCATAGTAAGATTTTCCAGAGCAAATTTTTGTGCCTATTACCTATCAAAACTCTACAGGGCTCTACACACTACCATAAAACAGAACTGCCTGATCCCACAGCTCATTTGCTATACACTAATCAGAATCTGCAGCGAAGACAGAACTATTAATTTCCTCACGGGTTTTTGTAGCTCCACTTTGCTAACAGAACATCTAATTCACATATGCTAGTAATTTATTTTCACAGCAGTCCTGTAAGGAGAGAAGAGATTATTTTACAGACCACTAACTAAGCCAGAGAGAAAATATCTGCTAATTCTGGGTGCTCAACTTGAGATGTGTGATATGATTTCAGTACATTGGCATACAGCAATTTGTATAGTGAAAGCACAGCTACCAGTGGCCTAAATAGCAGCTGCAACTGCTCAGCACTTCAACATATCACTTCTGACCCCCTTCTGCCAAGCACCTAGGAAACAGAGAATACAGTTGTATATAGAAGTTTAATTTAAGCAATTTGACTCGTGTTACATCTGATCTCCATAGCAGACTGGGCTGTATGTGTCCTTTCTCCTTTTGCTACTACATCTCATTTCTCATGCCCCTTTCAACTTCTGCAACAAATAAGCTAAGAGCACACAGTCTGCAAAGTTGTACCTCGCACAGCTCTATTTTGAGTCGAAAATAAAAAAAAACAGTCTGTAGAAAAAGAGGAAACAACAATGTAATTACGACTGTATAAAAACATGTATGCTGGCAGGGAGGCATTCTGGAGGACAATCACCATGCTAACATCCTTTATCTGCAACTTCTCCAGTTAGGTAATGATTTTATACATGAGCTTTTAAAGAGAAACTGCAGACATCCAGGTGCATTACCACCAATTCTGTTATTCTGCTAGGTTCTCCTTTCAGCTAACAATCCTAGTGGAAGGAGTAGATTGACATTCTCCATATAAACAGCTCTATGCTTTGCTAGTGGGTTGCAAACGTATTTGTTGACAGCAAAGGAAGAGTGAGAACTGGGCAGGAAAATAGAACAGCAAAAAAGAAATTAACAAGATGACACAAATGTGTCAATTTCAAAATATTAAGCGATAAAGGCATTCTCACACTAAAGGCTTATGCACAGCTCTAGCTCAGGCAGATGCAGACCCTGAACCTCGGCCACTTACATCTGAAGAGAACAGCATAAATTGGCATATGCTAGACCGTAAATATACCTATCTTGAACAACAAAAGCCTCTCATAAGACAGGATTAATCAAACAGGACACCCGGTTTTGACAGGTACGTATTGTCCAGTGTAAAAGCATATTAAGAAGATTCCTAATCTGCAACAGCTGAGAATACGCAGCTCGGTTGACTTTTCATTAACCAGTCACTGGTATTTAAGCTGTAAGTCAAATGAAGAAGAAATGGAAGCCAATTTGGGTGACTAAAACACCAAATTATAGAATCTTAAGTTATGGAGCTTTAGGCAAAGAAGGAAGAAATAAATTCACCCCTTCTACACCACCTACAAAACAAAGATGACATCTTCCCACCCTCATACAAATACCCTATACATTTGCAAAGCAGTAGAGATGAAATAAAAGGAGATACAAGACAGAGCACAGTGGGAGGATTGGGCTGACTGAAAGGAAAACAAAAAAAGGGGGGGGGGGGGAGGGGACAGGGATAGGCATGTCCTGCCAGACAGCCTCTGTGACGCTGAGAATTTCTTACATTCTCTCATGGCATTTATGGCAAAGCCACTATGCAGAGCAGTGGGCATTTGATGCACATCTAAGCAAAATGAACATTCTTCTTTTAACTAAGGAGTGGTAAGGCACAGGTTTTGTTTTCCTTTTTAGAGAAAATACTAAAAGGAGTGCGTGAAGGAGGGGAAAAAAAAACCAACAAACAACCCACTCAAAACACCAGCAACCCCATCAACAAATTAATACCCGTAAAGGCATTCATTAGCTTCGGGTTGTTCAAAGTAAGTATTGCAATGCCATTGTCTTCTCTGGAGAGGTTGATGGATCCACCAGCAAACTGCTGAAGTTTCTTCTTTATTAATTCTTCGTCATAACCATGGGCACCAATATACAGTGATGACCTTCTCTGTTGTAGTATCTTTTCCTTTGTAGTCTGAAGTAAGCTCTTCCACAGAGAAGCTGCCATTTCTGGAAAGAAACAGGGCGAGGGGGAGAGGTAGTAAGTTTCCCTTAAGATCCACCTCAGTCCTCTGACACAGGGAAGTAGGAGAGCAGAAACTAGTAAAAGGTGATGCAATCACACAAGTCTACAGAAATCACTGCAGGCAGTATCTGCAAAATTCTTTGTTTCAAACTACTCCCACAAAGTTAATAGAAGAATTTTTATGATGTGATGTTAGTAGTTAAGCCAGAAATTAGCATCTTTTAAAATTTTTTCTTCTGAAAATTATCCAAAAGTATTTGGGTGTAGAATATCAAAGAGGTTCAAGAACTGTAGTAAGATGCTTACATATTCCATTAGACCAACTTACACTCTACTAGTCTTCTAAACCCTTCACAAAAGAAAAGAAAAAAAAAAGCCACCCCTGAAAAAGCCTACATCTTGTTGGATGAGAAATCCTATCAAAACCCCTACGCTTGAGGAACTGGATGTTTTTAGAATCTCCTCTTTGTCTGTAAACAACTATTACACCGCAGGACCTTTCTGAGAGAAACACTTGAGGAACACAAAAATTAAGAACTGAAGACCGCTCCTATATTGCGGTGCATTCCCTGTCACCTAATCCATTAACGCATGTATCACACTCCAACTTAATGTTAGTTAGGCTTTCTAGATTCTGGGGGCTAGATGCTTTTCCCAGTCATTCCAGTAGCTCTTTTTCCGCTTTGAATTGATCACGCTTGGACACAGAGCACCAGAACCTGTGTAGTACCCCAACGAAAGTGTACCACAGTATTTATACACACAGCATCACACTTGCCTCTTATACAGCTGCCTAATCCTGTTAGTCTATTTCTATGTCCCAGTACACCCATGCCTCTACTATCCTCCACACTGTGGGCCTATAGTATACCTACTACCCCTCCACTATCTCCACTCTGCAATGTATGCATGTATACCAGGAAATACAAAGGAAATCATTATCAAATATTATTCTTGAGCTGCAGCTCTACTTTATTTTATTTACGTTGGAAAAGGGTCTACTTGAGAAAGTGGCTGACAAGTGATTTGAAAGAAATATGGTAAAGCCTGAACTGGAAACTGCTGATTTGAAAAAGAAGTCATCTTAGAAGCCACCTGGAACGGGAAGTAAAAGAACCGCCATAGGATGCAGAAAAAAGGTTTGCTGTATTAAAATCTTACAGTTTGCTAGACTAGTCCCAGCTTTGCCCCAAGCACCTTTTTAATGCATGCAGCTGCTCAGAAGACACGGCAGATGCTCATTTTTTGGAGAACTGGGAGATCATCATTGTTTCTGAAATATATCTGGCAGAAACAACATTCTTCCAGAGCTGACAAGAAACTCCTGGAAAGGTGAACCCAGAACACAGACATATTCACTGAGACAGAATTTGGTGACAGCTAAATTTAATGCTGTGTTCAGGCATCTTACAGTTTAAAACACTTATTACCTGCACATGAACAAGCAAACATGCATGAAAAAACCACACACAATTAGTTTAGAATGAACGAAGCGAACAACGCTGTCAGGTGTGCACTTATCTTGTCTCTAGCTGCACCATCCCACACTACAGTGGGAAACACTTCTGTTGGTGCAGGTATTAATTCCCACCGAAACAGTGGAGGAGTTTGCACAGCAACCACATTACAGGAATCGGAGGTGTAGGTATCGTACCGATTTCGAAGACAGCCACCTATGCCAGCAGATTCATACCTGTCCTACCACACCACATCCACCAACACAGCGCTGTCTCACAAGTTCAACACAAAGAAACTAGTGAGGCCTGTACAGACATATGCATTATGAAGTCACATACACCAGAGTATGTAAAGGGATAATTTTTTAACATCTGGTGAGATGTTCGGAAGTGTTTTCTGAGTTTCTTACTAAATTAAAGGTTTTAATCTGTCATGATCAACTTCTCCATATGCATGTAAACTAATAAAGCTAATTAAAATTTAATCAAGTTAAAAATCTGATGGAACGCCAGATTCATTATTTCATAAATAATATCACCCAACAGCTGCTGCACCCCAACCACTCTTCACCTACACTCATTCTATTATTATCTGCAACTTTTCAGCCATCACCTTTCAGATCTTAAAAATGGTTTCTCTTGGTAAAATTTTAAGAGTGAAAACAGGTTTCCAAAGCTCATTTCTCAGCTAAGTGATTTTTATATTCAAGACACCCGGAAAAGAAACAGCCTTCCATTTTAACTGAAACTTCAGCAGTCATTCCCCAGCATACATTCACACAACAAAACTTCCCACCCAGCTACCAGACTTTGCTCAGAAGAGAACGAACATTATGAACACAGACAGTGCAGGCTCTCGTTGCAGAGTTTAACTTGAACTATTAGCTCGCAATTTTTAATGCATACAAAGCCTCCCCAGTCCTTGTAAGAAGACAGACTAGATTTAATTCTCTAGGAAACCATGATGATTGGCTTGAAAGCAAAGGGGAAAAAAAAAAAAGTCTGTTCTGTTAACCTAACTCCCTGCGAAATTATACTTGTTTGATCACTTTTAAAACTACCTAGATTTCGCATGTAAAAAAAATGTACAGAGCAGAAGAGACTTAAGATATGGAAATTTTATTCCACAAAAAAAAAAAAAGTCTGTAATTTTCAACTGCGTGGTAATATGCATTAACAGCTCTTTAATATTATCACTATGGTAATAAGGAGCATCAGCAAGTGCAGGATTAGAAAACAAATTGGACATCACTGCCTGCTGATCATGACTCATGATCATGACTCATGCAAGGTATTATCATCGAATTATTTTCCTTAAAACCATCTCTTACAGTACCGGCCAGTACCCTGTACTTTTTTAATAGAAACAAGATTATTTTAACAGCTCAGCCTGAGAAATCTAACCACTCAGGCAAAGTGTGATATTTAAGCTATAGTGCTCTCAGACTAAAAGGATTTCTGCTGATCTCTGACTAACAGCATGCAAAACTTCAATCAGCATGGAGCACTCCCAATCCACAGCATGACTGAGATTGATTTTCTGTACTGTAAGTGAAAGCAGTGCAAGACATAGATGTCGCAATAACCCGCACAGTCTTGTTGCTATACCCGTTAACATCTGTAGCAGACAGAGTTTTTGCACAGTTTCTGTAATGAAAAAAAAAAAAGAAAAAATCTGACAGTACAAGAATAACGAACACTGTGGATGATTAGCATCTTTCAAATGTTTTGAAGAAATACTACAGCTTTACGTGACAACCAAAAGATAAGCCAATAGTACTGGTATAGTAGTTGTTCATTCCACAGTTATTGTACCTCTTACATAAACCAACAGTCTAAATCCCATCTGGTGTTCAAGTGATTTTATAACACCCTTGCCTGTGGGTTAGCAGACCATGGGTTAATGTGAACACGTGTGGAGTATCAGCTCTTCAATACCAAAGGAATGATACACATTACACAGGAGCAGTTTCTGTATCTACATGGAGACACTCACACACAATGTCTGTATTATTTTATATGGATATGCATCAGACGTCTTCTGAAAGCCTCTGATAACTGCCTGGTTAAAATTCAGCTCTCGCAATATTAATAATAATCAAAAAATAATGCTAGGGATAACACCAGCAGCAATACTCCCTAACTGAGCAGATTCTTTGGGAAACTAATAAAACCGCAACTCTTGAGCAAGCACGTTTGCCCTTGCCATTCGCTGCATGGCGACTCCAGTTTCTCTCTTAAAACATGCTGTATCAAACAGCAACCTCCAGCAACGTTGCCAGTTGCAGTTGCCAGTGAGTGTAAAGACAGCCAGCCAGAGCACCAGGTAAGGGATGTAGGTAGCAACATCCTGGGTGGGTAGAAGAACCAAATAAAACCAGAGAAGTGGACATTGAGAGCCCAAATGAGCATTTGAACCGTGTGAACAAACACGAAACGCTGCGCTACAGAGCGGCTTACACAGAAACAATTAGCAATTTAAAATGCATGAGCAGGGAAAATCCCAACTCAAAGAGAGTGCCTGAACTACTGACAGAAGTCGGAGAAAAAGAAGGTGGGGAGAAAGGATGCAGGGATGTGTTTTCAGTGTATCAGAGAAATAAGCGTGCCCATTCATTGGGGCAGGAAGGGACAGTTGTGAAGATATAGACTTGTGAGTCACCTGCAAAAAAAAAAAAGCAGCCAAAGTTCTAAGTTTGGATTAAGGTATCCTGAGATAAAGGGATCCAACATACAAAATCCACAAAAGACATCTCAGTGAGAAGAAAAATATTCAAATGACCTAACAAAACAAAAAAACAAAATTAGAAAGAAACTTCTTGTGAGACTGCCAAAGGCATCAAAGGCGACTGACAGGTGAAGACGCACAGGAGAACTGGAGCTGATGAGACCTTCCGCAGCTGCAGTTCCAGTGACAAGCACAGAAGTGCTAATACAGGGCATGGAAGGGATAGACGAGGTGAACTGCAGATGACTACGAGATGATTCACAGTTCAATTCTGTCCATGCATCTTACCAGTCACTGTAGAAGGCGTTCACCTGTACTAAACCGCAGTGTGAGTGACTGCCAGTTGCTTCACCAGGTTCCTGCAGTGACTAACTAATGAATGGAAAGCACATGGTCACCCAATGCTGAGGACTGGCACAACTGACCCTATGAGGTGAAAGCAGATGAAAGCACAGAGAGTAGAAGAGAAATATAACCAAAGCATGAAAGTAGTGTACGTGTAAAAAAAAAAAAAAAAAAAAAGTAGGTTGAAAATGAATGAAATCATTAACACCAACTGACAGGGTGTGATTGAGATGGGAGGTAAGGAAAGAAATTCCAGTGTTGGACAGAGAAGGAATTCAGAAACTGCAGGATCAAAGGGGGCCAGCCTGGATGCAAATCAAGATAAGAGTATGGGTCTCAGTGAAGAGTCGTCACTGGACCCTGCCTTCAGACACCAGAAAGGTGTAGGAGGGAGGTCCCACCCGCAGGATTCCTCCCCAGCACTGGCTCCACAGGCTACTGTTGCCCGCTGCTTGTCACCACTCCTCACCCGAAGGTTACAGAGCCCTCCATCTACCTCCTCCACTTTTACATCTCTCTTCTTTCCTCCAGTGATGCGTGGGTCAGGTGAACTTAAAACACCTTACCTGACACATTCCTCCTACTCTAATAATTATTCACTGAGGCAAGCTGAGGGCAGTCACCTCTCCAGCTGGAAGAAAGCAGGGAGTGGACCTTAAGCATGCTAAGGGATCAGCAACATAAAATCTACTGACAAACCATAAATTACAAATACAGAAACTAAACAAGGGAAATTCTGTCTCCCCAAGAAGGAAAATGCACCTCCTCTATGGCGTCTCTGCAGAAGCAGGAAATCTTGCTAAGGTCAACACAAGCTGCCTAAGGTCATGCCTTTCTCAAGACACCATGACTCTCAAAGTTGCTGAACCCTGTTAAAATTTTTAGTACACTCTCTGGTACCCACGCTGTAGACAAATTCGTGGGAACAACAGTCCCTCCAGTTCAGTGTGACCATACTCAGAGAGCTCTGTGACTCCTCTAAAAAGAGGCGTTAGAAGTAGCTGGTATTATACAGGACAGTTTTTTTTAACCTCTATATTACTGTTGAGAGAGAACGTAAGTTTGGGCCTCCTAGTTTATGGATGTCAGCATTAGAAACAACGTTTATCTGTTCTGAAGCTGAGAGAACAGTAAGTGTGAAGATGTCCAACTAACCACTTGAAATGGCTTCAAAATTAATATCTAAATATTGCGTTAAAAAAACAAACAAACAAACCCCACCTTTTAACATTCTAAGTAAAACCCCTTGTCTGTGGTTTCAGTTTTAAGCTGGCTTACCTTTTAGACCTCTTTTCTGCTTCTCTTTTTTTTTTTCTTTTGTTTTTTTCATCGTTTCTGAGCAGCTCAGTTTTGGGGATTGCAAGCTATGTGTTCTCCAAATTGTTTGTTCTTTGTGTAGTTTTGAATTTTTTAATGGTCCCTGCAGGCTAGGTTTTACTCATGAATTGTCGCTCTGTTCTTAAGCAATTATATTCTCTTTTAATCACATTTTAATTATTTTGAAGACCTAGTTAACAAATCACACTGAAACATACCAAAGCCCAGTGAAAAATAATGGCATCCAAGGATGCAAAACAGCTAACAAAAGAAGTCTTTCCATAAATACACATGACACTACCCACAAGCATTAGGTTTTGGTCACATGGTGAGTACAAGATCTTGAATTTCACAGCAGAGGGTGAGAGCAAGAATCAGCTATCTTCTCCAAAAAAGCACACAAGCCCTTTATTTTTTAATGCTTTGATCTGAAGACGTTCTCGTTGCCTCTGTCAGCAAAGGACCCTCTGTAACAGTGACAAAAACCACGTCTAAGTTCACACAAAGCTCACTGCCTGTTAGGTATATTTTGAACACCTGGAAAACGAGCAGATGTGTTACTTCACAGGAACTGAAACGACCACAACCAACTTCACCGTTCGCTTTTTAGTCACCACATCATAAACCATAAAAATCCAAAGGATTAATTCACTCTAGCTGCAACGGCAAATACCGGTGTTTTCCCAAAGATTTATTTGCCTTGAAAACAGCTAAAAGTTCTGTAGTCGAGCAGTGCTCTCGCTCCCACTTAGTACGCCCTTCTTTGCTACTGCTCTCCTGAGCACCGCTAGTTTCCGACATCAGCACGGCCAGAACGGGCCACACAGCCCAACTCCCAGAGGCCTCTCTCCTGCTCCCTTGTAACAGCACTGGGAACTAGCAGAAGCACACCAGGAGAGGCTGCTCCTTGGCCCTACACACTGAATTTCGGGACGCAAAGGCATCCCGCACGGTATCATCCTGGTAAGAAAGCGAAGACTCGAGGGGGAAGAGAGGGGAAGCTCCTTCCCCAGCAGGTGTATCTTGCTGCTGACCTTGTTCAATGCTAAAATCCCAACAAGTGCACTGCATCACTTGGTCTGAGCTAGGTAAGCATTCCTGGCACGGGACATTTTTTACTGATTTACGTATTTTACATCAGCAGCCGAGGGAGGGCTCCGTGCTGAGCGGGGCCGAAGGGGGCAGGAACTGCTGTTGCCAAAATAAGACTCCAGGTCTCTGGACTGACGCCGAGCAAGAGCATATTGCTTTCCGGCAGAACCACCA